>NW_020538040.1:147289019-147316880 GCF_003426905.1 Ctenocephalides felis
ACAATATATTGAACTAAATATTTATGTATGCTAGTTACTAATTGTTGGCATCAATATTAAATTCAAACAAATTCAAATCTCTATTACTTTTTCGTAGTACAATGGATAACTTTTTCTCTGATCTAATAAATGTTTTAGTTTAGGGAATACCGGTAAAAATATGATATATCTTGTAGGGCAGTGTTGGGCTTAAAGGTCCGCGGGTAAAAAAGTCCACCATCGATATCTCGAAAACAAGTAAAGTTAAGAATTATTTAACAACAATATTTGAAAGTAGAGGTAAAAAGAAGTATAACCTGACATTACATTGATTCTTACGACATTGCGATCAGGAGATAAAGGGCAATATTTGAAAATCCATAACAAAAGTATTTTCTTTCGTTGTTAGTTTTTTTGGTTGTAAACACAGTTGTTTAATTTGCGAGACCGTAATATAATTTTTAAGTATCCGTTATATAATTGTTTTATAAGTCATATTGTAAGTTTTAAGTTAGATTCAGTTTTTTTTTTATATAACCTATATAAAAGTTTACACCCGGGGGGTGAGTAAAAGAACAAACTGAACCTTTACCCTGGCAAAGGTGTAAACAATAAAAAATAGTAAATAAAATTTTAAATCAAGTTATAAAAAACAATGTAACAAAGTTAAATGAATGTTTCTGACGAAAAATCAGATGAAGGTTATATACAGTGTTCTCTCTACAAAAATTTACCCATAAAATTTATATTTTGCATTGGTTGAATAATTTAGATTTAATTCGTAATATTCCTTCAAAATTTAAAATAAGACATTGGATCTCTTTGCCTTCTGATTGTCCCAGTTAAACCCGCCTGTGGGGTAAAAAGGATCAGGTGAAAAACAAAAATAGCACATTTCTACAATGTTTATTTAGCTGGGAGTTTTACTGAACATAGTCAGATGGTTGTTTGTTCGTTATGCGTTGTTTGTAGTGATATAATTGGTTTGGTTTTCACTCTATAATTGCTCAATTCAAATTGTACCTTGTGCCCCGCCCTACACTAATAAAAATGAGAACAATACTTCGAGAATATTTAATTAGTCACAACTGGATTGAACAACTACTGGGTTGCCATCAATTCAAAAAGCCATTATAATGACTTTAAAACAATTACTGAATGTCGTAGTATGACATATTGTAAATGTTTCAGTAATATTTTACATTTCATTAACCACCAGTTAACTGTGGCGCGCTCATTGAACTGTGCGCATAATTTTGTGTCGTCATAACCAAGGTAAAATGTTGTCATAGGACAAATGCCACTTACAATTACTTATTTTATACCGGTATAACCGTATGAATATTCTAAGTATCTTCAATTTTGAGAATGTTTTGTTTTTGTTTTCTTAAAAAAATGCAATCGGAATAGCTAATGGTCAGTATACTCGTCGATACAAAAAATGTCACTTCTTTAGACATTATAATACACTATGCATAGATATTATAATACACTTCCATACACTAATGGTTGCTAGTCCTCATATGTTTTGCGTTGTATATAGTGCATAAACATAGAAGGGACTGTGACGTCACTTGGAGAGCGAACGTTGCCGACAATCGCGGAACTCTCCCAATTGATTAAATGTCATATGTAATATGTTACGTGCCTAACATAGACCTTATAATATATAAACCGATTTTAACAGGTGGATTTGATTTTATGTTCATTTATTTCACAGCGGAAATATTATTAATATCATTTCTTATTTCTTAAATTATCAGCCATCACAATCGCCATTATGTTATTGAAATAAAACATATGACATATGGCATTTAATCAATCGGGAGTTCGCGATTGTCGGCAACGTTCGCTCAGCAAGTGACGTCACATTCTCTCCTATGTTTGTGCACTTATTTTGCGCTCGACTAGCAGTCCATGTAGTATAGTTTTTGGTAACTTCCCCATGACGAGTATACACGTCAATCGCAATTAACTGGTTAATGAAAGTTATAATTTTTTCTTCGACAGAATTTACTTACTGAAAAATATTAACTACAAGAAAATATGTTAAAAATTGTATTTCCCGGAAATATCGATTAAAAGCGAAACGCTTTCCAAGCCACGATTCAATGAACAGATTTTGAATGCCTCGCCATATATCCATACAGCATCTACATGAAGGGAGGAATGTCATTATTTATTAATTCTTGCTACATTGAATTTTAAACGCGACAGACTCACAGCATCACAATTTCACGCTCATCCAGATTCCGCTTCAAACGCACAAAATTGCAAAATAAATTGATTGCGAATAGTTTTTTTTATTGGGCAAATATCGTGTACACTTTGCGTCGGCTGGTTCGGGCAGGACCCTACTCGAGTTGCACACAGTTTTCGAGATCGAATTATATTCGAGTGGAATTTTTAGTTTCCTACGTGATGTGGGTTTGAAATAATGGAAAATGAGAGAATATCGTAAAATATTAGTGTATTATAGAAATGTAACGGGATCGTCTGCTGCTATAATAATAACTCTATTGCTGGAAAAGTTTAGTGTGAATGATTTCCCATTGCTTCTCACATCGAAGTAACCAGACAGGCAATTTTCAGACGAGAAATTTTGATCAATATTTGCAAAAGAAAAGTAAGAATCTTGTTTCTGGGGGCGTTAGATTAATCGTATTGCTCGTCTGTGAGTAAGTGGTCAGAGCTGTGGGATTTGAATCAGAGGAAGTTCTTATAGAACCCTTAAGTTCTGATCGTTGTGATGATGATGATTTAGTAGTTATTTTTGATGTTGAGATATGAGTAAGTTCTTATAAGGCGATTCATCAAAGAAAAAAATGAAGATTTATAAATTAATCTTTAATTCCAAACGTTTCGACATTCAATTTGATGTCATCATCAGTAGATATTAACTTTGGTAGCGTACATCTAACACAAAAAATTAGCACCAACACTTATACAACTAACTTGTCATCACAATGAATTTTATTTTTTTTTATAAAATGTAAAAGGAATAATAATAATTTTATTTGACAAAAATGTGAAAAGTTAAGTAATTTCTGCAACGACTTGTGTATCATACAGTGTCCGAGGCTTATTTAAACAAATGTATGCTGGCTTATCTAAACAAATGTTAATATCCACTGATGATGACTTTAAATTGAATGTCGAAACGTTTGGAATTGAAGATTAATTTATAAATTTAAAAGTTTACATGCGGTGGGGTAAAAAGGAGCAACTTAACCTTTATTCTTTGGAGGTCTAAACAATAAAAAATAGTAAATAGCAAGTAAATTAAGTTTAAAAAAAGCATTTTCACAAGGTATAATTTAAATAAGTAGTTATTGAAACCCTGCTGATGAATATTTCTGACAAAATACCAAATCAAGGTTGTACACTGTGGTATCTTTGTAAAAAAAATGTGCACATAAAATTTCTATTTTGCATTGGTTGAATGTTGTAGATATTATTTCGTTAAATTTCTTTAAAATTAAAAATAAGATATTAGGTCTGTTTACGTACTGGCTGTCTCATTTTATCCTTCCCATGGGGTAAAAAGAACTAGGTGACAAATTTTTGAAAAATATAAAGAAACATATTTCTACTGTGATGAATTACCTGGGAATTTTGCTAAATATAGCTATTAGTTGGTTTTGCTGAGCATAGTAGTTGATCATTTGGTTTTCATAGTATATTTAAATATAAAGTCAAATTGGACCTTTATGCCCCGCCTTATCCTATATTTATGTATGTGTGAGTGTGCGTGTAGAATTTGTTATATATTTTCAAAGTTGCAATTAAAATAGCGCGGTGTATGATAATGTGAACAATAGTTAAATCGAAAATATTATTTGTTTTCTTTCCAATGCAGATTTGAAAATAAATTATTTATTTAACAATACTATAATTGAGTGTACATTCAAACAATTGGAAATACTTCTGGTTTAATTATAGGTAATATATTTGCGTTCTTAACAATTGTTTATTATTATTTCATATAATGATGAATCATATATTTATATGTATATATATATATATATATATATATATATATATATAATCATAAAGTTTCTAATTTAGGAAAACCCGTAGAACTTGTTCCAGACTTATCATCTAATTATTTACTCCAGTTGTTTTGCGGCTATTATATAAATTCGAAATTAAATTATGCTTAACTTTATAAACGAAAAAAATACGAAATTATTCATACACAATGAAAATTAGCCATGTTCATATATGGAACGAATATATACTAAAAAGATAATAAATATTCTTTTAAACTCTTTCGACCATGTTTTATTTGATTAGTGTTTAGAATTCTCGTACAAAGTTAATAAGTAAACCGCGCCTATGGAAACTGATTAAAATACAAACAGCAGACTTTTTTCATTTTAACGATATAGCTCTGGATGTAATACATTTAATCAAGTTTTTTTTTATTTATTAAGAGAGGCAATTTTTGTAAAATGTGTTATTAAATTGCATTTTTGTATCGGTATAGTTTTCATTATTTTTAAATGATGTAATTCCATTAGTCTAGTACAAGATCAGAAAATTATTAAAAGTTTTAATTGGTGAAGTTTTCAAAATTGTATTTTAATAAAAGTTTATATTGGTATAGTTTTTAAAATTTTATATAGTTTATACATACTGTATCTCAGTCACAACAATCTTATAATAAAAATAAAATCCTAATAAAACTCTTATAATGTAGTTTCTTTATCCTGTACATTGTACAAGAATAGAAGATTGTTGAAAATTAATATTGTTAAAATGTTATTTTAATTGTAAATAAATTCTTCCAAATTCATGTTACGAAAGGTTATAATGCTTAAAGCATGTCGTAAATGTCTTGTTTTTCTGGAACAAAAACTTGGCAGTATTTTTAAAATTCAATAATTTCATTAAACTGCATTGCATTATAAGATTATTAAAAAGTAAAATTTAAACATAAAAATTATTACTTATTGTAAGTAAACTTTTCTAAATTTATTGCTAAAAAATTGCATCCAGTCTGTTTTTGTTTGATTTCTGGAACTAAATTTTTAATCAGTATAGTTTTCAATATTTTTTAAATTCTGTGATGTTATTACTTGCACAAGATTAGAACATTATTAAAACTTACTTGCTAAAACTTGTTCATGTTTAATACTAATTGTAGGTAAATTCTTTTAAATTAATATTATAGGTAGTGATCATTCTTGAAACATAATGAGAAATACCACTTTTTTTAGAAACAACTTTCTTTTTTACATTCATGAGTTTTTTTGTTCAAAATTATCATTAAATGGCACTTTTCTTGCTTCCAATTAGATATTTAAACAATATTTGTAACAGATAACAATTTAAAACAAAAATCGATTATTTTTTTTAATTTTAGGAGAGATAGATATTTTTTAAAATATATTAGTAATTTTCTTAATTTTGTCGTCCAATATTTTCTCACTAAAATCGGTTATTTCTATTTCCTTACATTTTATGTAATTTTTAAAAATCGACACTAACACAAGTTGCAGTTGAAAAATTCTAGAAAAACTGGAAAATCTCGAGAAAATTATATGAACACACTTAACGATTTATATATCATTTTATTCGTAATTTTATTCTACATCTTTTGCCCAAACAAAGTTTTTTCGTATCTTCTACCGTTTAAGAGAATATCGAGAAAAACTGCTGAGAATTTGTATTGTAAAATTAGAAAATTAAAAAAAAAATTAAAAATAATATAACTATACATAAATTTGTTTTATATTCATTAAGATCTATAAAAATCAATAAATGCATATAGTAATACAAAAGTTTAAAAAAACAAAAAACACCTAAAAAATTAATAATTCACTATAATTCATATTGTCTATATATTGTCTTAGTTCTATTGCAATTTTTATGATTTTTGTTATTATTCATGAGTCTTAGTGTTTTTTGTAATATATCTATTAGGTTTTATTGTAAACAGAAGTCTTATTTTTATCAAATAATATGAGATATGATATCGCCTTAGGACGATCTGTATGTACGGGTGTCGTTTATGGACGACATCGAATGTGTAGACTTTTGTTTCAAGATTTATCACTCTATGAGTTGAATTATTGAGAATTTGTTATTGTGATTTTTAGAAGTGTAATTTTTAATTTTGAAATGCATTTCTATTGATAATAATTGAAAAATATTCAAATATTTGAGTAACAAGTACTGGGACAGCATGCTATCTCGTACATCAGGGAAATACTCTCGTAAGGAATAATATCACAAATAATGTACTGAAAATACGATGTTTTTAATATTATCTATATGAGTTTGCTACTAAATTTTAGCAATTTTAACAAAAAAATATTTTAAGCAAAATGTCTTTAGCATAGACAATATTGTATTGATTTTTCATATAATATGTAGGTAATACTAAATTGAAATTTTCAAAGTAAAATCTAAAATTAGAAATTAATAAGGATTATAATCGAAGTATTATGAAATGTTTTTCATCATTATTGGAAAGCACACTAGTTTATAACAAAGGCTTACTTAAACAGCAGATTGTATTTCCCCAATCTTGCTCGAACTTAAGACGTTGTTAAAGGTTAAAGGCCAATCTGAGTTATCAGTTAGTTTCCTGGGGAAAATCTACAGGTAACCAGGTAAAACTGATATATCGTTCATATAATATTATGTTTTCGCATAAATTCATCTTCATGATGCTAAAACTCCGAATTCAATCAACTCAAAGCTGTCAAAGTTTTGTGGATCCAATAACATGTTTCAGCAGCAATATAGACACAAATGCATCGTAACCTACACGGGCGCCTATAATAGCATTTCCGTAGTGTAATTTCATGAGTCTGTTACAAAAGCTAACATTAACATCCACCTAACTCATATATATTGACCTGGAAACTAAGACTACAATAATTAACAAGTTTCTAACGTAATGCAACAGTTGGGTGCCGATAGAGAAAAGTTACTTTCAATCAGACGATATTTGACATTTGAATTTGAATCTCTCAAAATATGGGGTAATCTCGTTAACTCTTTTTTTTCCATGTCCATAAGTGGTGGAATGACTAGTGGTGCATGGCATCGTGCCTTAAGGCAAATTGCTGGAACTTTTCGAACCAAAAAATTTTAAAAAAGAGTCAAGATTTTTTGAAAACTTTGAAAAAAATAGATTTTTGAGAATTTTAAAATTTTTGAGAAAAATTGCCTTTTTTGAAAAATTGTTTTTTTTTTACATCAAAATTTTTTTGAAGTTTTGAACCTTTTTTAAAGCAATCGCCCTGCGTAACAGTTTTATAGATGAAATATCGAAGCGCGTTAGCGCCGCGGCGCGGTCTAACGTATGAACATTGGTACGGAACCCATAGAAATATAAATAAAATTTGTACTTATTATTAGAATATTTATGAATAACTTGATGTGCATATGTCTAATGATCATTTTTGTCCGCAAATAGCATTTTTTTTCAATTTTTTTATTGGATCTCCGAAATCGCTAGACCTGCCTTCCCAAAAATCTTATGATTTCTTCATATTATCAATACAAGTAAAATGTTTTTTGAATCTTACAAATCGAAGGCTCCGTTCTTTAAAAAATCAATTACCATTTTTGGTACTTTTTGCTCTGTATCTTTGAAATGGCTAGACCTGCCTTCGTCAAAGACTAATTAGCACGTCTCCTTATCAATACGAATCGAATATTCTTCGAATTATTTAAATTGTTTGACCCGTGTTTCCGAAACACACATACATCCATTTTACCTGATGTATGTCAAAATGTTCAGAAACTTCTGAAACGTAAAAATATATTTTTATATAGATTTTCATTTTCATTTATTTTGCGATTACTATAACTTACACTGCGGGAAGTTAAAAATACATTGAACTTAAAGAAATTCATTTATGTTCAAAATTCACTACTTAAATTAATTAACCCATTGTATTTTTAGTGATGTACAGTTTAAAGTAATGAAAACGCTTTCATAGATTCTCGGATAAAATAGAAATGTTATATTATGGGTCTATAATCGTATGAGTTGGTAGTCACGAACTATCAAAAAGCTATACTTTCGCTGCGCGATCAGGCGTTTTACACCTGAAACATAACCTTCAAAAGGCATTATAAAACAGTCTGTTCGAACGTATTTTCGTTTCATTATATTGGCCATGAAGGTGACAACTTTCATGGCATTAAGCTTTACACGGAATGATTGCTAGCCCTGGTAGAGGGGGTAGCGGAGTGTTTTAATGGAACTAATTGTTCACTTCTAAAAGTAAAGTCCGCGAAACAACATGTATAATAAATAACCAATAAATAAATCTTCTTCAATTATAACTTAGTGACAAATCAGTGATTGTAATAAGAACTGCAACAAATACATAATATACAAACAAATCAGTGTTTAATATAGTCCACAGCTATAAGGGTTAAATCATAACCCAACAACCTGATTTATCGAAATTCTATAACTACGTAACATAATTACACAGTCATAACGTATTATCTGATTTTGTACTACAATTATTTTTTAAATAAAGTGATTCATAAAAATTCCTGTATTGTGCATATGAATGATAAGCAATACTGATAAATATTTTTCAAAATGTTTAGCTATACAAACAAAATTTTTTTAAATTAAAAAAAAATTACACTGACGGGATTTGAAACCACAATTTTTTAACTCTATGTGAATGCGATCGTAAAAAATACAAATATGAAACACTGTAAGATGAGTAGTAGCGTGCGAGGTCTATTTATCAAAACTTTAATTAATTTTTATAATTAAATTACTTCTCACAGGCCTATAATATGTTTAATGATTTGATTTAAACTATCAACTTTATCATCATGCGAAGCTTTATTAAAATCCCTGAAGAGTGAACCTGAGGTTTTCCTTGTAAATGTTTCACCACAATGCTTATCCAGTACTAGAATTAATATTTTAAGGAACAAGATTAAAGGATGTGTGTATTAGTTTGTGGTTTTCGTTATGATTTGCGGTTTTTACATATAAAGATTATGTATCATCATTGCTTTATTTTTAAAATGCTTGAGTTGGAAATAAAAGTTCTTAGAAAATATAACTAAGACTTTTGGTTGCGGCTTTGAGTTCTTTGTACTGCTGATCGTTTGTTTTAAAGTAATTGTTAGTATGTACATCAATTTATTTTTTTGATTTCAACTAAGCATCTTTGTGGGTCAAATGTGATGTTTTATATCGGTGATTTCAAAATATGTTTGTATATATACTTGTTTTCACATTTCTCGAACGCCTCACAAAATCTCATTGTTTAGATACTCGTTTCTTAAAGGCTTTTTACGAATCGTTATTATTGATGCGATGCTGTTCTATATGCGTGTTACCCTTGTTTTCCCTCAAATTGAAAAAAAAGGTTCTAAAATTGTATTATCAACGTGTCTCATAAAAGAATTCTAAAAGTGTGTGTTATTGGCATTTCTCATAAAAATAATATTCCTAAACTTAAACTTACGTGAGTCAATGAATAGTAATAAAATGCGGATGTCAATTGCAGACTATGAGCATGTCAATGGACAGTAAATTGCTCCAGAAAAAATTGCATTTATTTTCACAATCATTTATTGTATTGAAACATGCTTGGCGTTTATTTTATTATTCATATTTTTGAACTTCGAGTAATATTTTAATTGGAAATTTATTGTAGTTACAAACAAACAAAAATATGAATATAGAGTAGTTGAATAATACGCTTACCTAATTATAGGGAAGCTAGGGGGTTGTTGTTTTATTTTAAATCAATATTTTTGAGATACACTAATTATATTTTAATGAAGTAAAAATGGATAGATGCTGTGACTATTGCTCTACCGAATCAAGTAAAAATAATTCCATAGTTATTGTTCATTATTTTGCAATGAATCATTTTCTAGAAAAAGTGCGGTGCTACAACTTACCTCGTGATTGGAGCTTGTTGTAAATATTTTTTTTGTTCAAAAATATCAAGAAATTCAATTTTTTTCTAAAATAAGTAGTTCTTCTCATAAATCAACATAAACTACAATTAGAGCGGCGGCATCCGAGTGGGAAGGGATAATACTAATAAAAGATATAGCATTTCCTGTAACAAAATTTACATGTGCTCACATTTTACAAACTATACATTTTATCTAGTCTTCTTTTTTTGAATCAGTATAGTCTTCACTTAATACCAGACAATACCATTCTTTCATGTGCTAACTAGCTCCAAGGTTTTGTTTCAACTAACCCCGGTGTGAATTTTTTTACTTTTAAAAATATAATTACTTATACAAATTAGCAATCACAAAATTTATTACAAATCATCAAAGATTGATAAATTTGAAGCGAAATAAGATTTATAAAATTAAAAATTAGTCCATAATAGTAAAAAATCGAAATTGAAAATTTTTGCATTTCTTCACGTTTTGAAGGTTTCTGAACATTATTGGCATACCTCAGAAAAATGGATGTGTGTGTGTGCGCGTGTTTGTGTATGTATGTGTAGATACAATTTTTCGTCCACATTTTCGGGCGGATTCAACCGATTTGAATGGTTCAAAAAAACATTCGATTCCCATTGACAGGGAGATGCGCTGATTAGTTTTTGGCAATGGTAGGTCCAGCTGTTTCGGATATACGGAGCAAAGAGTGCACAAAATTAAAATCGAGTTTTTGAGAGAACGGAGCACCCGATTTGAATGATCCAAACAACGTTCAATACGTAATGACGGAGAGAAGTGGTGATTTGTTTTTGGCAAAGGCAGGTCCAGCCGTTTCGGAGACACGGAGCTAGATGTGCAAAAAATAGCAATTTTTGAGAGAATTATGCATCCGATTTGAATGATTCAAAAAACTTTCTGCTTGTTCTGACGAAACGATTGCTTTTGGGAAAAGATTTTTTTTCCGTTTTTATTTTAATTTCCAAAAAAAAATTTTTTTTTTGAATATCGAAAATAATTCGGATTTTTATTTTAATTCTAGCTAAAGTTCTAAAGCTCACTTATATACTTAAAATAAACAATTATAACTTTGCAATTCAGTTTATACAATTCTTATAAATGTTAGACAATGTCCTTTTATTTTAAATTCGATTGATTAAGTTTCGTTTATTTACTTTTCCGTAAACATATACAAGTTACAGTATCTATAATAATCTATTTGAAAACATTTAATATTTTTCGAATATTTTATTACAGTACGGGAAGTTCTAGCAATATGCCTTAAGGAACAATGCCAAACACTACTAGTTTTAATGTAGTTTAAGATCTTATTGAAAAACGCCTGTTACTACTTACCCCTGTTACGATAAGCCCTTAGCTATCTGATATTATTGGACATATTTGTGAACGTAAAAGGTTGTAAAACTTTTGACTGTATATACTTAAATTTTGGTTACTAAGTACATATTATAAATATGAGTAATATGCATAATGAGCACAAGAATTGTTAAAATGTTTTACTAACGATTTGAACGTTCATTACTTTGCGTTACTTGCACAATTCTGGAATGCTTTATCTAAATTCCATTATATTTATAAAAATGCACAATTTTATGCTATTATTTATTACAGCAGTAAAAGAATTTCATCTATTTCTTTATTTATCTGTTCAAGAAGTAGAAATATCCATCAGATATCTCTTATTCCAGCCTCGGGGCTGCTTCGTCTCCATTTACGAATCGCTTACCGATGAAGGGATGCCTCAGGTTATACCTAGCGCAGAATAAGTGGTGGCATATGGATTTTTTAATAATTTCTATAGAAGATAGCACGGAGAAATTGCAACCCCCGAAATAGCTGCGGGCATTTCGTGTTCCGCTCCAAATTGACCCGGCGCGCTCTCAATTAGAACGCGCGTTAAGAGGGTCGCCGACGGTTCAAGGGTTGTTATTCAATTCTGTATATCATACAGAATATATGTACACATTTGATGTACGCTCGTGCATATTTCAGATTTGATGTTTGTTTAATAAGACAATTTCTAGGCTCTGTTGTATTTGCGATACAATTTTGGACAGCGTTTTCCACGGCTCATAATTTATTTATATTTGTATTTTAAGCTTTATACATACATACTCTATAAAGTAAATATTTATGAATACTTGCTCTGTATCCCAATTTAATCCATCGAAACAATATCTAAATAATAAAGACATATTCTTTATAGATTATAATGTCAGTCAGTATTATGTCAGTGTCATGATCAATTCAAATCGTTCTAAATTGATAATATTGATAAGAAATACTTAAAGCAAAATAATATTAATAAATATTCAGAGCTATCTTGTGGTTTAGTGGTTAGAGCATATTTGTGGGCTGTTCTCGCTGTTCTGATATTCAATTCAATTCCAATTGAACCCTTTTGCTACAAGGGTCGTCCATGGACGACATCAACTCGACTGCTTGTATTCACGTGTGTCGTCATATATCAGTAAAAATATCAATACAAAGGGTTAAAATCGAAGATCTTCCACATTCCAGCAGGTTATACAATAGTTATAAGACACAATCAAGTGCATTGTTCAAAAATATTTGAACCAAAATTGATATATATATATATATATATATATATATATATATATATTCACCGTTTACTTATATATTAATTCTATTATATTCTATTTGATATATATATATATATATATATATATATAATATATTAAGTTTTTATTACGATCACATAATTCTTCAAACTAATTGTATTTTTTTTTTGTTTCAGGTAAGAGTTGATTCCTTGTTATATGCGCAAATTATGGTAAGATTTATAATTATATCCATAAACTAATTTTGTTATCTAGAGGTTTGATTGTTTATTACCTACTGTAACCTATTTTATATTAAATTATAAATCATAAGCTATTATGATTAATTTACTTGTACAATATTTTATCCAAATTTATAGAAAATCGTTGTGAAATTTCTTTCTAAACCTACATAGTTTTGTTTTGTTTTTAAAGATGTTTTCTGACTGTTCAATCAGAAGTCCTAGGTTTGATACCCGCTTCGGCAGTCTGATGACAAGCAGTAGTAACATCAGTTTCTATTTGACAATATAGATAGCATTATGTTCTCAAGCAAAAGTAGCCAAAAAAATCGTCAGAATTACAGAAATTGTTATAATAAGAACGTAGAGATTGCACAACTGTTTGGGCTTACCATTTATAAAACCGACGTAGTTAAGTCAAATTATGACAACTACTTATAGGACCTTTAAGTTCTCTGATCACTATTTAAGTAATCACAAAACGTTTAAAATTACTTCTAATTTTACTTCTAACATTTTCATAATTTCATACACACATACACACATACGGTATGTTAATTAGCGATTACTCAGTAACTACAAAATTTATTAAATTCTACAAAAATTAAAATAATTTGCAAAAAAGCAAAATACAAAAAGTTATAAATCCCAAACAATTAAAAAATCACAAAAAACGTATTTTAATTTTTGTAGAATTTAATCAATTGTGTAGTTACTTATAATAGTGTAAACATTATAAAGATAAAATTCTTCATACTATACAAGCAAAACACAGAAGGAATGAAAAAACTAAAAATTAACTAGGGGAACCAAAATTTATTAATTAAAATCTTCTTTTTATTTGTTTACCTGGTTTGGCATTTATTGTTTTACATTTATAATAAATTATTTTATAATAGTTTATTTAGTTTGTAATTATTTTAGTAGATACAATTTGATGATAAACTATTATATTTAGCTGTTTATATTTAGCGCCAAAAATCTACAAAATAAATATCTTTTAATATTATTATTTATTTACGACAAATTTACTGCAAACATTCTCCAGAATATGTTTCTGGTCAACCTGATGTCAAGTAGTAGCTATTGTAAATAGCCTTTCCACTATATGACCAAGCACCGAGTAAGATTTCAACTTATACCTCATGGACATGCTCTTCGAAAGAGCAACCGATATGTGCATGTCCACATTATCGTAATTGTTAAATGGCATTACGTTACCGTAAAGCAAAACAATCAAAAGTTAAATTAAAAATAAAATGAGTTAATTTGATAGGACAAAAGTTTTATCTGAAATAATTGTGTCCCCTTTATACATCATTGAAAAGCTTCGTGACTCGTGCACATTAAGGCTGCGCGCCCCTAGCCAAAAGCCATCCGGCTTTTGTATAAACTCACAGTTAGTTGTTCTGTAGAAATAATATGAATTTAGGATTTAAGGATATATATATATATATATATATATATATATATATATATATATATGCTCGAACAAAGGGCTCCATTTACTAAACCATATATAAGAAATCAGTAATTAATAAATATTGAAACAAAGTGCATTAAGGTTTGGTTTCTCCCTGATATGTATCCTCACCAAGCTTATTGATATAATTAACTTTATACGTCAGGGTGTCCCAGAACTCAACGTCAAGCCGAAAGGGGGTGATAGTATTGACCGTTACTTCTCAGGAAAAATATTAAAAAAATGATCTCACGTTTTTTGGAAATTATGAGCTTTTATGTGCAACCTAATATTTTGGTGAAATTGTGATAATTTTTTGATTATTATGGTTAATTTTTATTACTTTTGTTCATTAAAAATTATCTTACGTTGTTTGGAAATTATGAGCTTTTAAGTGCAACTTAGAGTCTTGGTTAAATTGTGATCATTTTTCAGTTATTATGTTTAATTTTATTATTTTTGTTCATTAAAAAATTATGTCACATTGTTTGGAAATTATGAGCTTTTAAGTGCAATCTAGAGCTTTGGTGAAATTGTGATCTATTTTGGTTATTGTGGTTAATTTTTTTTACTTTTGTTCAATAAAAAAATTATCTCACCTTGTTTGGAAATTATGAGCTTTTAAGTGCAACCTAGAGCTTTGATGAAATTTTGATCATTTTTTGGTTATTTTGGTTAATTTTGATTACTTTTGTTCATAAAAAGATTCTCACATTGTTTGAAAATTATGAGCTTTTAAGTGCAACCTAGAGCTTTGGTGAAATGTTGACAATTTTTTAGTTATTGTGGTTAATTTTTATTACTTTTGTTCATTAAAAATTATCTCACGTGGTTTGGAAATTATGAGCTTTTATGTGCGACCTAGAGCTTTGGTGAAATTTTGACTATTTTTTGGTTATTGTGGTTTTTATTACTTTTGTTTATTAAATGTATGGATCCGTAACCGTGAATAACATTTCTAGAAGCACAGTCAGAAATAATTGCAAAATTGCCCAAATTTTCAAGAATTAATACTTTTTGTTGAACTATAAATTTTAAATTTCTAAAATCGACTTTAAGAGAACCCTCCATTTAAAAAAATGTACTGAAGTATATTGGCAAGTTTTATTAAGAGTTGACTCATTTGATCAGGATTGTATTATGGTAAAATATTTAATGGTTCCATAACAAAAATGTTGAGTTAAAAAATTAAAAAATTATGAGTCAGCTAAAATTTGAATAAATCTTTGGCAAATATAGAATCAATTACAAATAAATCCCATTTGTATATATCAAAGGTCTAATGGCAATGCAGACAAATGTCATTACTGGTCAAAATAAACTGATTTTTTGAGCAGCCATTGTATGAATTTTATGAAAATATTTAACATTTTGTCAACCTTTTATTGCTTCTGAAGGAATAAAAGAATAATAAAATAAAATAAAAGAATATTCTGAAGGAATATTTATTTATTAATTTAAATTTAAACTGCTTTACATGATTTGGATATTACAGGATTTTAAGTGTTAAAGTTTGTTGCTCAAGTTTCTTTTTTTCACTCAAATCGTACACACATACACACATTTATTTACAATTATTATGACTTGCATAGAATGGATTATTTCTACAATTTTTTAACTAATATTATTGATATTATATTAATTTTGTAATTTTATATTATGATAAATATTTCAAAATTTAAAGAAAATATGAAAAAATTAAAACGAAGTAAATGACAAAGTTTGGTGGTTGTGCCGATTAAAAACTGTTGACATTTACAGTTTTGAAAAATTCGTAAAAAACAAACAAATTTAAGGGCTATGATAGCTAGACGTGCAATGAAAATGTTCAAATAATTGCAAGCAGCCCTTTTAGGGTGTGTGCCGTTTCAAATATAGAGGTATAATAAAAATATAAAAAAATAAAAATAAAATATAAAATGTGTATCACCTAATACTAGTCTTTTCATTTACCCATTTCTGAGCTTTTTTAATAATAATACTGCGTTTCATGATACGCCTCCTGATTTTAAATTTAAAGCACGTCTCTTTTCGGGTGGGTTCATGATTACAAAAGTGGTACCGTATCTTAGTAGAAAGTTTACCGAAGGGAAATAAGGTAAAAGGGACTTTTAGCTTCAGACAAAGCAATATAATATATCAAGGATAAGATATAGGGAACAGTACCAAGCCCTTAACGCTAAAGGTCAGTAATCCTGTTAACTTTTTCATCCCCGGCGGAAAAATCAAAATGCGATACAGGAAATAACAACGACTGCTTTTTGAGATTTTACGCCATATATGAAATACATAAATAATCGGTGAAGTAAAAAGATTCCAGCAAATGTTTCGCTTTGCTAAATTAGCATAGAAAGGATTATCCGTTTGGTTTAATGCTTTTCTGCAATATTGTTTTATATACTCGCAATAGTTGGGTTCTATTTGCTCATAAATAATGAGTTGAATAATATTCTTATGAATAGCGAGGATTAAAGTACTTTTCAAGGATATGAAATATAATTTATGTTCAAGAGAAAAGGATTTAAGTTGATTCGCTGATCATAAAATGCATTACATCTTATCGTAGGCTTGCCGCAAAATGGAAAAGTCAGCTTTAGCGGATTAACCATCTCTTGTAGAAAATTATGATAATGATGAATATAATTTAGATTCTTAATTTTGTGTATGATTTTAAATTATTTGGAATTTGAACACTATTAATTCTCCAACTAGAGGGTTGACAAAATAAATCTGTAGCACCCATTTGGAGCAGTACAGCGTTTTTTATTGCATGCGAAATTTAATTAATTATGCAAAAAGTAGATCTAATTTCTTTATTTCGGCCCAGCCAAGCCCGACATCAGGCAGCATGATATCAAATTTCCACTTCAGATTATAGATTTTAATTTAATTTCAAGTGGAAATCATCTTTTGTAGACAAAGCTGCAATATTAGACATAAGAGCTAATATAATCGCAACACGTAGGAGTCTAGTTAAACCGATGGGTTGCCTCTCATGAAAATCATTAGTTTAAGTCTTAAACTAACAGTTTATAGAACAATGTAATTCTAATTAGTTTTCTTTACTGTCCAAGCAATGCATAAAAAAAGTCTTTATTTATTTCGATCTAAACATATTAGAACTACATCTCACTCTATAATACTATTTCGACGTCATTGCATTTCAGTTATCTATCACAGATTTTCAGATATTTTGTATATATTTCGGACAGTAGTATCGTCCATATATCTGATTTTATAAGTTTAAATAAAGTTTTCTTTGATAATTCGAAACTTCTTCTTCGAAAGTTTACTTGCTGAATATTTTCAATGATTCGAAACTTTACAGCTTACAGATGTATATATTTGATATATATATATATATATATATATTATAAACAATTTAACACTACACTACACTATTTAACAATTATAACACCAAGCTATCAGTAGTTCTAACATTTAAAAATATAATATGAATTAGAGATAAAAAAAACTAAAGTGTACATAGTTGTTGAATTCTAAACACTGAATGAATTGTGTTTACAAAGATTTTTTGAAAAATGTGCAAACTGGTAAAAACATATGGTTTCGGAAAGTAATAAAAAAGCGACACGCTTCATTCAGTAATAATGTTGTTTGAAAATTAGTCGAGGAATATCTTGTTATCATTATACAGAGCGAATAGTTATCAAGTCTTTTGTTGATTGCTTTATTGTTTAACGATATTAGACAACCTTCACTAAATCTTCTTTTAACATATTGATTTCAAATTGTAATATACTCGGGTTTAGAAAATCAATATGTTATGCTGAAGGTTATTTATGTGTTCTGTGAGCATTGTTTTATTTTGATTCGTATTTTTTGAATGATTTCTGTGTTGAGAGATTTTTTGTGTAGATTTTGGCTAGTTTCGCCAATGTAAAACCTTTGGCAATTTAGACAATTTAATTTGTATACTAAATTACTTAAAATTTTCGGATCAAATTTAGAATTCACTCTAGTAAATAATGTTCAAAGAGATAAAGTAATATTAGAGTAGTTTTTATCTCATTGTCAGATAGCACTCTTAACAAAAATTACTTTTGACTCCTAAAAGCAATGCGGTCTACAGATCATGCTAATGTAGGGCACTGACTCAATGCAATAACGGAAACTTGTTCGAACTAACATACTTCATCTTTCTCTCTTTGGATCCTATACCAAATTCAGTATAGTTTAGCTGTTATGGCGACTGTCACTATAGTATCCGTATCAGTAGTATTGTAGTTTAATATTATCCAGTCTACCCTACTCTTTACTTTTTTTAGTAATTGTCCAACTTTGTTACATATTTTAGTCTTTAATTTTTTTAGGTCTAGTGAATGGAAGCAAGGACGAATAATAGGCAAAATTTTGCACTAAATTTTAAAGAAAATTATGTTCTTTATTGATGTTTTCCAAATATTAGACTCTGTGCCCACATATGTCAACATCAAATTACAGGTTACATATATATATATATATATATATATATATATATATATATATATATATATAAGCCTTTATATTAAATATATTAATCTGTTTACATATGCGTATGCATGCTCCATATACTGTTCTCGACGCCCCCTCAATAAAAGAATGGTTCGTGTTTTCATATGACGTAATTGATTTGTATCATTGCATTGTGATTATATTAAATACGTAATTAATTTTAATAGGATGAAATTAAACATGTTATCGATAATGATATACTAAAATTTAATTTAGAACAATAACTGATATACTAATAAATTATGTTTATGGCATTCTCATTTATATTTTGCATAATAAATTTGATATTGATTTGCATATACAATAAAATGCCTAATTACGCTATTTGTTGAATGAATTGAAAACAACAGGATATTATAAATGTGGTTAATGTTGTAAAGGAATGTAGAAAAAATCATTCATTAGAAAATCAAACTTTGTCAAAATTAACATCGGAATATTTTGTCGCATTTCGCAAGGGCGCGATTTCTGGCATAGTATGATTGATCAATGTTCAACTCAGAAAGATGTTTGTGAAAATTTACCGAAAGTTTTTTTTACCTGGATTTTGAAATAAACTGTACGTAAAGCCTTTTATCAAAAAATGCTCATATTAAAATATTTAATATTAACTAGACAGATTTTTGATAAGGCGTGTACTTAGAAGTTACGTAGTTAGCAATATATTGTCTATTTACTTCATTTGTTTTTTGATACATTATACAATTTAGCAAATTAGTTAGCAACATAATTTGTTTTTGTATATTGTTTTCAAGGTTTGTAACAATTCGAATTTGTCATGCCACAACAGTCTGGTTTAAAATTTATTTTGTATTGTTTTTGAATTGGGAACATAGAGGTGAATGTTGTTTGTATTGTTTTTGAATTGAGAATATTTTAATTGCAAGATCAGTTGTAAGAGGAATAAACTTACCGGTATGTGTAAATAATCGATTTATTTAACAATTTTTTTTTTTAATCTATGTATGATCCACCTATCTGCTTGTCCTCATATCTACCTTTCTACATTTATTCTCGTTTACCTGTTTATTTCTCTACCTGTTTATCTTCTACCTGTTTATCTCTGTTCACCTCTCTACCTGTCCACCCATTTACCTGTGTGTCTGTCCACCTATTTATCTGTCTATCTGTCCATCTGTTTACCTGTCTACCTGTCCAACTATTCATCTGCCTACCAATCTACTTGTTTACTAGCTTACCTATCTATCAGTTTACCAGTCTACCAGTCTGATGTTTATCTGATTACCTTCCACTTATATATTAGTTTTCAGGGAGTGTGTCATTTTTTTAGTTGCAATCTTTGAAAGTTTCTGAAGAAGCAAACATTTTATATACTCATCAAATTAATTATATATGAAAAATTAAATAAAAAATGTATTAATAAACATAGGCTTTTAGTTCACGTTTAGTTTTAGTTTGGTTATTGTAATCAATTCTACAAGTAACTAAACTTAATAATAAATTGTAAACAACCAGCAAATACAGACATTTTATTATTGTCTTATTTTATATACATATTTAGACTATTTAATTGCATGCGAATAATTCATATATATTATGGAATGAAATTTTTCATCATGAATAAAACTAACTTTAATCATTTACTCTACTGATGCGATAACCCTGAGTTTTTTCCAAATCTAAATTTAATATGTTTAATATTCATAAGATATTATAAATTTAATGTTTAATGGATTCCTTAAGCTTTTATATCGCTGAAGTTGAATTTGTTTCCACCTGAAGCCCCTTGTATTAAATTATGTTAATTCAAATCAACACTTAGGCGTGCAAATAATTTTTGTTTATTTTTGCGGAAAATTTAATACGGCTTCCATCTTTTTACGAGGAGCAATTTATAACAAGTAAAAAATACGCGGCGGGCATTATAAATCGTCAGAGCAAAGAAATTACCGAGATATTTTTTGTACGAAGTTCAACACTTGATATATTTCATAACTGTTCAAGTTACAAATATTATTGTTATTACGAATAAGATTAGACGTTCTCTAGAGCAACGATAACTTTCCTAATTACACATGATAAATGGTGGAAGATAAATAAAAAGCTCGCAAAAGTTCTCAAAGACCTATCGGGCGAAAGATAAGGAGCGATATTATGAATCAAATTTTAAGCGCGGCTGAGGGATAATTTTTGTTAGGGGATGATAGGACTGTACTGTACACAACGAATTTATTACAAATAAAATTTATAAAAATTTGAAAAATTGTATTTTCAACTTTCAGAAGGAGAAGTTTATGTTTATACCAGAAAATCCGATTTGCTAATTTTGTTGTTTCTTGGCGTTTCAAGTCATTCTGAATCGTTTGACACCAAATTTGGAAATAGTATGTGTATGTATGTGCCCATATATTGAGCCAAAGTTTGGCCTCTCATCGACGTTTCTAAATTTGATCTCTATAAGCTCTCTTCAGGCCTAGTGCTTTTTTTTTATAAAAGCAAATGAAAACAAACATTCTCGTAAAAAGTTCATCAACTTTTTAAAAATTATTTTTTAATTGTGATAATTAGTTTTTGGTATACATCACCTGGTTCTTCTATTTGTAATTAATTGTCGAAAAAATTGTTTTTAACGATTTTGATGAATTTTTACATAGTACTGTATCACAATGATCTTAACGAACATACAAAAATATTGGCCTTGGAAAAGTGGTTTCATTATAAAAATTCATTAAAGTAGTACCTTTATTTTCGAGATAAACAGTCTAAATTCTATTGTAATTTTAAAAGTTGCTAAATTGCAATTTTTATTGATTAAGTTGATTATTTAAAATTATCACGAAATTCCAGCAACTTACCTTAAGACATAATGCTATTTACACCTAGTTATACTTTATATTATATATTACACAAAATATATAAAATTTACAAAAATTAAAAATAAATTTAATTAATGTAAGAACATAAAAAATATTGATTGAAATAATAATAACAGGCCACATGACGAATGGATTCATAAAATAAATAAATAATATGTTTTAGCTTTGCAAAATAATGAAAATTGACTTGACCACTTATTTAATTTTTTCGTGTGATACTGTAAAAACATAAAAAATGCTGAATGATGACACACAACAGTGTCGAACCGTATAAATATTTCATTATTTATTGTTTCTTTTGTTTTGACGATTGGCTGCAAATCAACTTTCAAGAATATGTCTCAACGTCGAACAAAAAAATCTAAATCTTATATATATGTAAGTTAAAATTGTGTGAGAGATTTTCCATTGCCATTTCACATCGCTTGAAATGGGCTATTTTCAATCGAAAACATATTTTTGATCTACATTCTAAAGTGAAAATGGATATTGCTACTGCATGATGTCATGCAATCCAGAGCGGGGGTTTGAACTACGACCCCGCCCACACGAGGCAGTGTGCTTAACCATTACAGATGGAACACATGGGAAATGTGTAATGAAATACAAGTGGACTGTTTGAACCAACTCGAAATAAAATAACTTAGACATTCGCGTAATGAAAATATCTTGAAGTACTAAAACTTACTGATCATTTTTGGCTAAAATAGCTATGTTATGTTACCGTTCTCTTATGTAAAAAAGTTATGTCTGTAATGTTATTTGAGTGTTTTAAACAAGCTCCTACTACTAAAACCTAACCTCCTAATGGGACAAAGTCAAAATAACATTTGTTAGGTTTATACATGTGTTATTTTAACACTAGCACCGATTTCAAAACAATCTACTTTACCGGCTGTAAACTTGATTTCATTGTGTATGTTATGCAATTTGTGATTGCACTGATTAGTCAGTATACCATTTGATCATTTTTTTGCTGCCATAATGGTTTATTTTTTCTATTATATTGTCTAAGAATTCATTTATAAACTATAAAGTAAAATAATCTATTGGATGTCTTATATTGCTTGGTATTTGTAGTCGGGGTGTTCGTTGATGTATGTCAAACTCGATCCCGCTCTTCATTTATTTTGTCGAACTTCTTCTTTTTGTTGGTTGGATAATATCATCATCACATTCATCACTATCACAGGTGCGATAGTAATTTCGTCAAATTTGTCTGTATGAATGTCTATTTAAAACTCATCTTCACTACTGCTTAATTCACAAAATTTACTAGTCGTTTTGCCATATTTAAAAGCGCTCGGTCGTTTTAAATATTAAAAAAGACCATATAGTAAAGAAAAAGGCTAAAAATACTACTAAAATAATTTAAAAATATTTTCAAAATACAATACTGTTTATCACTGCTATATGTAATTTATTCAACTTTTCGATGCAAACTGAGTCATTGTTTATAAAATAGCCTGTGCCTCACAGAGTATGTTTGTCCACTGAGGTGGACAGCCGTACCCAAAGTGTTAAGTTGCACATATGAATAAAATACGTATGAAACCGAGCTAATGTTAAATTTTGAGATTCATGCCATTTGGTTGGTTATGGCATGGTTAGGTTGGAGGTAGCAGTTGATCTTGTTTATGACGCTCGAATAAAGAGTATAGACATATCTGGCAGTTTTGTGACTACCAATGTAACAGACCAAAAATTAAAAATATCCGAGAATTTGTCCATCAATCTTATTCAGACAGTGCATCTAATATTACGCTATCATGTATTTATTTAAATAAACGAGACTGTTTAATATGGAACAATAAGCGAATTTCTAACATAGTTATTATGGCATTGAGATATTAAGATTTGAAAATTATGTAGGAAGGTATGATATTTTAAATAATGTTTTTTCTCCACATTGATTATCTTGTAGTACCTGACTGGTATGTACGTTATAGACTCGGCTCTAAATCCTTTATATGCTATCCCATAGGGTTAATTATTGTCCCTCATGGGGTGGTGCGGTATTGTCATGCCGTGCAGGTTCGAATACCCTGGAGTGTCATGCATACGTTTATGTTCTCTGTAGATCACATATTCTAGGCAACGGTTCTACTCTATGTAGAATAGCAATTCTAAAATGATATCAAGGAAATTACTCTGGATAATAATCATTTTACCTCTAGGATTGTACCTTTTGGGTACACTAACTTTAAAATACAAAGCAACGTGTAAAATTCGTTTTGAATAATTATATAACGGCTATCAGAACTTTGGGTTTTCATTTAGCTGTTTTGAACTATGCTCATTTATAGTTAGGGATTAGAAGTCAATCCGTCGGTGTCTTCTAACTGGGATATATTTTTATACATTTTTTGAGCACTATTGGAAGGCAATCATTCGATTGTCTTCGTAATTACAGAAATACTCTCGAAAAGCTTTTTTGATTTGGAAACATTACCATATTATCTATAATTAACAAATTTTGGAAACATATTACTAAATTAAGATACATACCATATGCCCAAGATGATATATAATGCCAAGCCTCATAAGATAAAGACATAATATTATCAACCCTTTCTTATTGCATTTTTGTATTTTGATTTTGTTTGTTTTTTTATAAATTGTGAACTAACTTAAATTATATTGTAAAATGTTTTCTAGTGGGAACTGATATTACTGCTTGATACAGGCTGTCTATTACAATATTTGGAAACATATTACTAAATTGAGATACATACCTAAGATGAGACATAATGTCGAGCCTCATAAGATAAAGACATAATATTATCAACCGTTTCTTCTTGTATTTTTGAATCTTAATTTTGTTCGTTATTTTTATAAATCGTGAACTTAATTTAAATTATATTGTAAAATATTTTTTCGTGTGTGAACTGATATTATTGCTTGATAACAGGCTGTCCGAGGGAATCTATAATCTCTTTACTATCGTCGAGCCTTAATCAAGGAGCGTTTTATATAAATGACGTGAAAAGTTAGTTTTTTTCCATATAAGTAATAAAATGTTGTATGTATTAATGTTTAAATAAAAAAAACAAGCATCAATTTTAATAAAATGAATAAAATTAGTATAAAAATTACAATTTAATGGTTTATTTATGTTTGCAAGCCATCAAAAATGAAATGAAATGAACTCAAATATATTTATTACAGTACATATAGTTGTAATAAAAATGTAGTAAAATAAAATAGGGAAAAACAGTAGTCAAATATTTGTTATTTCATTGTATATTATACTTTCAAATAATTATTTATACGTTGAATTAATGAAGGTTTTTCTAACAAAATATACCAAAATTTCGCAATTTCTTGCAGGGTTGGGCGGGATACAAAGGTCTAATTCGACTTTGAGCAATTATATGTGAAAACCGAAGCATTTATATCACAACAAATAACACACATCAAACGAACAACTATCTGACTATGTTCAGTAAAACTTGCAGCTAATTGGTTATTGTAAAAAATGTTTTTTTGCTATTTTTCAAAAATTGTCATATGATTTTTTTTACCCCTTAGGCAGGGTAAAATGGGACAGCCAGGTGCAAACAGGTCCAAGTTTTATTTTAAATTTTAAAAGGCATTCACGAAATAATAGCTACATTATACAACCAATACAAAATATAAAATTTTATGGGTACATTTTCTGTAGAGATAACACTGTATATAATCTTGATCTGGTATTTTGTCAGAGTAAGAATAACTATTATTTAACTTATCTCTTGTAAAATACATTTTTAAAGTTAATTTATTATTTTAATTAAAGCCACATGTAATCTTTCGTACATGTTATATAAAAATGGTTAAATCCAACTAAAATTAAATATATACCTTATGTTATTAACAATGCATCTTATGAAAAAATTATATAACGCATACTTCAAAATTTAATTAAGGTTTCATAAACTAAACAACAGTGCTTACAGCCAAAAAAACTAACTTAAAAATACTTTTGTTATAGATTTTCAAACATTGCCGTTTATCTCTTTAAGAATCCAGATGATGGATTTAGAATCTTAAGAATCCAGGTGATGACTGGTTATACATCTTTTGCTCTCTACTTTCAAGTATTGTTACTAAAAAATTCCTAACTTTAGTTGTTAGATATTGAGACAAAAATTCTACAGAAAGGTGTATAGTATCTGTACTGGAGCTACAATAGTTTTTGCAAAAAGTCATTTTCAAGAACAATCTCTTTGGCAAATGATTTTTGAGTAATGTGAGTGGTATCATCAAATGCTTCATGTCTTATTGATGTTAAAATTGTCTGATGAAATATCCCTCCTTAGCCTCTGATTTTACCTTATCTTTCTACATTTTTACAATCAAATTTGACTTTTATTAGACTGAATAATGTTTTTTATCCTTATAAAATGATTTCCACACATGGTGCATTAGTTCTGCATAAATGTGAAGTCATATAGAAGGCGATATAATATTATTCAAGCGATGTAATAAAAGTATCTTGCTTGGGTCGTAAAAAAGCATATCTAGTTGTTGAAGTTACTCATTTTGTATGCCAAACCGCACATCAGCCTATCATTATACGACGATGGCTGCTGACTTTATGACATAGTCATGTTGTCAAACAAAATTTTACATTTTAGGGAAAAAAACTCAATTTTAACTAGTTGGTATTGGTATTTAGCCTTGAGGCAAGTTACATGAATTTCCCGATATGTGTAAATAATCGACTTATGCCGAATGGATTTATTACACATAATTGAAAACGAACGAACACGTTAACTCGGAGTATTTTCTAAAAGCAAATTTTTACATATCTATAATTTTTATAATTGAATCTGTTTTCGTAGGACGTTAATGGTTTAGTATGTTCATTAAGACCAAGTAATCTATCGTTATACCAAGTAAATAATCTAATTTTAATTTTAACAAACGTCAAAAAAACTACTCATTTTCTCAAACTTTGATGAAATTTTAAAATTAAACTACTTGTCGTATGGCCGTAATAATTCAGTAAGTTCTATAAGACCTTGATAATATATCGCCAAAAAAAGTTCCATAAAAATCGGCTTAAATTTTTTTTCAACAGTTAATTACAAGAAAACGGCTCGGTAGATTTTCACCTAAAACTAATCATTATCATTCCCAACTAATATCTTTCGAACTGTTTTTGATTTTTTAAAATTGATTCGGTAGAATGAGCTTAAATGTGGACGAAAAGTTTAACACTCTTTTCAAATTTCAAAGGAACGGCTTGGCAGATCGTCTCACAAAACTGACAAACTATAGTGCTCATTGAAATACATCGAATGGCTTTAAATTTCTGAAATCGGTTCAGGCGTTTTTGAGAAAATGTCGATGAAAGGTCTAATTTGACAAATGCCAAAAAAACGATACCAATTTTGCAAACTTTGACGAATTTTTAAAACTAAACGAGTTGTCGTAGGGAGGTAATATTTTAGTATGATCTAGAAGACTATGGTATCTACCGTCAAAAAAAATCATAAAAATCGTCAAATTTTTTTTAAAAAAACTTTATTACAAGATATCAGCCCGGCCGATCTTTACCAAAAACTAATCAGCATGATTCCCAACCAATATCTATCGAACGGTTTTTGAATTTTCTGCGATTTACAAAGAAACGGCCCGGCCGATTGCAGCACAAAACTCGAAAACCCTAGTCCTCATCGAAATACATCGAATGGCTTTTAAATTTTTGAAATCGGTCCAGCCATTTTTGAGAAAACGTCGATTTACGGCAAAAAATCTGTTCACACACACACACACATACTTTTTCAAATTTGGTCTCATTCGATTCAGAATGGCTTGAAACGTCGAGAAAACATAAAATTAGCGAATCAAAATTTTTTATGTGTTGTGTTACATATTTCTGACAATAAAAGTCGTTATAAGCCATTATGGTGTTCATACTTTTTTTCACCTATTTTTATGTCTGTCACAACCGTCTTGGGGGTGTGGCCAGTTGTGACACTCGCTCTTTTCTTATATGATTTGATTTTATGGCTCATCCATCGCATTTAAGAACAGTATTTCAGTATTCCACGTTAAAATGTTTAAATTACCATTTAATTCACTTTTCTTCTAGCTACCTGCTAAATTAACAAAATTATTGCTGATCAGAAAAAGGTGGCTCATCCGCACCCAATCTCCCATAATTCTAAAGAGTTTTGTTCATATTTACTGCATGCTTTTTAAAGTCCCATACTCTCAGCATATCTCAATTTATTCTATATTTCAAATTCTGATTTGCTGATAAATTTTCATTATCTGATGCTATTATTTAATACAAGTTTATACAGATCCAATAATTTCTCTTGAAACTTGTACTAGTTGAA
>NW_020538040.1:147317880-147332880 GCF_003426905.1 Ctenocephalides felis
TTGCACACAGTTTTCGAGATCGAATTATATTCGAGGGGAATTTTTAGTTTCCTACGTGATGTGGGGTTTGAAATAATGGAAAATGAGAGAATATCGTAAAATATTAGTGTATTATAGAAATGTAACGGGATCGTCTGCTATAATAATAACTCTATTGCTGGAAAAGTTTAGTGTGAATGATTTCCCATTGCTTCTCACATCGAAGTAACCAGACAGGCAATTTTCAGACGAGAAATTTTGATCAATATTTGCAAAAGAAAAGGAAAGTGAAGTAAGTGAATCTTGTTTCTGGGCGTTAGATTATCGAATCGTATTGCTCGTCTGTGAGTAAGTGGTCAGAGCTGTGGGATTTGAATCAGAGGAAGTTCTTATAGAACCCTTAAGTTCTGATCGTTTGTGATGATGATGATTTAGTAGTTATTTTTGATGTTGAGATATGAGTAGTTCTTATAAGGCGATTCATCAAAGAAAAAAATGAAGATTTATAAATTAATCTTTAATTCCAAACGTTTCGACATTCAATTTGATGTCATCATCAGTAGATATTAACTTTGGTAGCGTACATCTAACACAAAAAATTAGCACCAACACTTATACAACTAACTTGTCATCACAATGAATTTTATTTTTTTTTATATAAAATGTAAAAGGAATAATAATAATTTTATTTGACAAAAATGTGAAAAGTTAAGTAATTTCTGCAACGACTTGTGTATCATACAGTGTCCGAGGCTTATTTAAACAAATGTATGCTGGCTTATCTAAACAAATGTTAATATCCACTGATGATGACTTTAAATTGAATGTCGAAACGTTTGGAATTGAAGATTAATTTATAAATTTAAAAGTTTACATGCGGTGGGGTAAAAAGGAGCAACTTAACCTTTATTCTTTTGGAGGTCTAAACAATAAAAAATAGTAAATAGCAAGTAAATTAAGTTTAAAAAAAGCATTTTCACAAGGTATAATTTAAATAAGTAGTTATTGAAACCCTGCTGATGAATATTTCTGACAAAATACCAAATCAAGGTTGTACACTGTGGTATCTTTGTAAAAAAAATGTGCACATAAAATTTCTATTTTGCATTGGTTGAATGTTGTAGATATTATTTCGTTAAATTTCTTTAAAATTAAAAATAAGATATTAGGTCTGTTTACGTACTGGCTGTCTCATTTTATCCTTCCCATGGGGTAAAAAGAACTAGGTGACAAATTTTTGAAAAATATAAAGAAACATATTTCTACTGTGATGAATTACCTGGGAATTTTGCTAAATATAGCTATTAGTTGGTTTTGCTGAGCATAGTAGTTGATCATTTGGTTTTCATAGTATATTAAATATAAAGTCAAATTGGACCTTTATGCCCCGCCTTATCCTATATTTATGTATGTGTGAGTGTGCGTGTAGAATTTGTTATATATTTTCAAAGTTGCAATTAAAATAGCGCGGTGTATGATAATGTGAACAATAGTTAAATCGAAAATATTATTTGTTTTCTTTCCAATGCAGATTTGAAAATAAATTATTTATTTAACAATACTATAATTGAGTGTACATTCAAACAATTGGAAATACTTCTGGTTTAATTATAGGTAATATATTTGCGTTCTTAACAATTGTTTATTATTTTTCATATAATGATGAATCATATATTTATATGTATTATATATATAATATATATATATTATATATAATCATAAAGTTTCTAATTTAGGAAAACCCGTAGAACTTGTTCCAGACTTATCATCTAATTATTTACTCCAGTTGTTTTGCGGCTATTATATAAATTCGAAATTAAATTATGCTTAACTTTATAAACGAAAAAAATACGAAATTATTCATACACAATGAAAATTAGCCATGTTCATATATGGAACGAATATATACTAAAAAGATAATAAATATTCTTTTTAAACTCTTTCGACCATGTTTTATTTGATTAGTGTTTAGAATTCTCGTACAAAGTTAATAAGTAAACCGCGCCTATGGAAACTGATTAAAATACAAACAGCAGACTTTTTTCATTTTAACGATATAGCTCTGGATGTAATACATTTAATCAAGTTTTTTTTATTTATTAAGAGAGGCAATTTTTGTAAAATGTGTTATTAAATTGCATTTTTGTATCGGTATAGTTTTCATTATTTTTAAATGATGTAATTCCATTAGTCTAGTACAAGATCAGAAATTATTAAAAAGTTTTAATTGGTGAAGTTTTCAAAATTGTATTTTAATAAAAGTTTATATTGGTATAGTTTTTAAAATTTTATATAGTTTATACATACTGTATCTCAGTCACAACAATCTTATAATAAAAATAAAATCCTAATAAAACTCTTATAATGTAGTTTCTTTATCCTGTACATTGTACAAGAATAGAAGATTGTTGAAAATTAATATTGTTAAAATGTTATTTAATTGTAAATAAATTCTTCCAAATTCATGTTACGAAAGGTTATAATGCTTAAAGCATGTCGTAAATGTCTTGTTTTTCTGGAACAAAAACTTGGCAGTATTTTTAAAATTCAATAATTTCATTAAACTGCATTGCATTATAAGATTATTAAAAAGTAAAATTTAAACATAAAAATTATTACTTATTGTAAGTAAACTTTTCTAAATTTATTGCTAAAAAATTGCATCCAGTCTGTTTTTGTTTGATTTCTGGAACTAAATTTTAATCAGTATAGTTTTCAATATTTTTTAAATTCTGTGATGTTATTACTTGCACAAGATTAGAACATTATTAAAACTTACTTGCTAAAACTTGTTCATGTTTAATACTAATTGTAGGTAAATTCTTTTAAATTAATATTATAGGTAGTGATCATTCTTGAAACATAATGAGAAATACCACTTTTTTTAGAAACAACTTTCTTTTTACATTCATGAGTTTTTTTGTTCAAAATTATCATTAAATGGCACTTTTCTTGCTTCCAATTAGATATTTAAACAATATTTGTAACAGATAACAATTTAAAACAAAAATCGATTATTTTTTTAATTTTAGGAGAGATAGATATTTTTTAAAATATATTAGTAATTTTCTTAATTTTGTCGTCCAATATTTTCTCACTAAAATCGGTTATTTCTATTTCCTTACATTTTATGTAATTTTTAAAAATCGACACTAACACAAGTTGCAGTTGAAAAATTCTAGAAAAACTGGAAAATCTCGAGAAAATTATATGAACACACTTAACGATTTATATATCATTTTATTCGTAATTTTATTCTACATCTTTTGCCCAAACAAAGTTTTTTCGTATCTTCTACCGTTTAAGAGAATATCGAGAAAAACTGCTGAGAATTTGTATTGTAAAATTAGAAAATTAAAAAAAAAATTAAAAAATAATATAACTATACATAAATTTGTTTTATATTCATTAAGATCTATAAAAATCAATAAATGCATATAGTAATACAAAAGTTTAAAAAAACAAAAAAACACCTAAAAAATTAATAATTCACTATAATTCATATTGTCTATATATTGTCTTAGTTCTATTGCAATTTTTATGATTTTTGTTATTATTCATGAGTCTTAGTGTTTTTTGTAATATATCTATTAGGTTTTATTGTAAACAGAAGTCTTATTTTTATCAAATAATATGAGATATGATATCGCCTTAGGACGATCTGTATGTACGGGTGTCGTTTATGGACGACATCGAATGTGTAGACTTTTGTTTCAAGATTTATCACTCTATGAGTTGAATTATTGAGAATTTGTTATTGTGATTTTTAGAAGTGTAATTTTTAATTTTGAAATGCATTTCTATTGATAATAATTGAAAAATATTCAAATATTTGAGTAACAAGTACTGGGACAGCATGCTATCTCGTACATCAGGGAAATACTCTCGTAAGGAATAATATCACAAATAATGTACTGAAAATACGATGTTTTTAATATTATCTATATGAGTTTGCTACTAAATTTTAGCAATTTTAACAAAAAAATATTTTAAGCAAAATGTCTTTAGCATAGACAATATTGTATTGATTTTTCATATAATATGTAGGTAATACTAAATTGAAATTTTCAAAGTAAAATCTAAAATTAGAAATTAATAAGGATTATAATCGAAGTATTATGAAATGTTTTTCATCATTATTGGAAAGCACACTAGTTTATAACAAAGGCTTACTTAAACAGCAGATTGTATTTCCCCAATCTTGCTCGAACTTAAGACGTTGTTAAAGGTTAAAGGCCAATCTGAGTTATCAGTTAGTTTCCTGGGGAAAATCTACAGGTAACCAGGTAAAACTGATATATCGTTCATATAATATTATGTTTTCGCATAAATTCATCTTCATGATGCTAAAACTCCGAATTCAATCAACTCAAAGCTGTCAAAGTTTTGTGGATCCAATAACATGTTTCAGCAGCAATATAGACACAAATGCATCGTAACCTACACGGGCGCCTATAATAGCATTTCCGTAGTGTAATTTCATGAGTCTGTTACAAAAGCTAACATTAACATCCACCTAACTCATATATATTGACCTGGAAACTAAGACTACAATAATTAACAAGTTTCTAACGTAATGCAACAGTTGGGTGCCGATAGAGAAAAGTTACTTTCAATCAGACGATATTTGACATTTGAATTTGAATCTCTCAAAATATGGGGTAATCTCGTTAACTCTTTTTTTTCCATGTCCATAAGTGGTGGAATGACTAGTGGTGCATGGCATCGTGCCTTAAGGCAAATTGCTGGAACTTTTCGAACCAAAAAATTTTAAAAAAGAGTCAAGATTTTTTGAAAACTTTGAAAAAAATAGATTTTTGAGAATTTTAAAATTTTGAGAAAAATTGCCTTTTTTGAAAAATGTTTTTTTTTTTACATCAAAATTTTTTTGAAGTTTTGAACCTTTTTTAAAGCAATCGCCCTGCGTAACAGTTTTATAGATGAAATATCGAAGCGCGTTAGCGCCGCGGCGCGGTCTAACGTATGAACATTGGTACGGAACCCATAGAAATATAAATAAAATTTGTACTTATTATTAGAATATTTATGAATAACTTGATGTGCATATGTCTAATGATCATTTTTGTCCGCAAATAGCATTTTTTTTCAATTTTTTTATTGGATCTCCGAAATCGCTAGACCTGCCTTCCCAAAAATCTTATGATTTCTTCATATTATCAATACAAGTAAAATGTTTTTTGAATCTTACAAATCGAAGGCTCCGTTCTTTAAAAAATCAATTACCATTTTTGGTACTTTTTGCTCTGTATCTTTGAAATGGCTAGACCTGCCTTCGTCAAAGACTAATTAGCACGTCTCCTTATCAATACGAATCGAATATTCTTCGAATTATTTAAATTGTTTGACCCGTGTTTCCGAAACACACATACATCCATTTTACCTGATGTATGTCAAAATGTTCAGAAACTTCTGAAACGTAAAAATATATTTTTATATAGATTTTCATTTTCATTTATTTTGCGATTACTATAACTTACACTGCGGGAAGTTAAAAATACATTGAACTTAAAGAAATTCATTTATGTTCAAAATTCACTACTTAAATTAATTAACCCATTGTATTTTTAGTGATGTACAGTTTAAAGTAATGAAAACGCTTTCATAGATTCTCGGATAAAATAGAAATGTTATATTATGGGTCTATAATCGTATGAGTTGGTAGTCACGAACTATCAAAAAGCTATACTTTCGCTGCGCGATCAGGCGTTTTACACCTGAAACATAACCTTCAAAAGGCATTATAAAACAGTCTGTTCGAACGTATTTTCGTTTCATTATATTGGCCATGAAGGTGACAACTTTCATGGCATTAAGCTTTACACGGAATGATTGCTAGCCCTGGTAGAGGGGGTAGCGGAGTGTTTTAATGGAACTAATTGTTCACTTCTAAAAGTAAAGTCCGCGAAACAACATGTATAATAAATAACCAATAAATAAATCTTCTTCAATTATAACTTAGTGACAAATCAGTGATTGTAATAAGAACTGCAACAAATACATAATATACAAACAAATCAGTGTTTAATATAGTCCACAGCTATAAGGGTTAAATCATAACCCAACAACCTGATTTATCGAAATTCTATAACTACGTAACATAATTACACAGTCATAACGTATTATCTGATTTTGTACTACAATTATTTTTTAAATAAAGTGATTCATAAAAATTCCTGTATTGTGCATATGAATGATAAGCAATACTGATAAATATTTTTCAAAATGTTTAGCTATACAAACAAAATTTTTTTAAATTAAAAAAAAATTACACTGACGGGATTTGAAACCACAATTTTTTAACTCTATGTGAATGCGATCGTAAAAAATACAAATATGAAACACTGTAAGATGAGTAGTAGCGTGCGAGGTCTATTTATCAAAACTTTAATTAATTTTTATAATTAAATTACTTCTCACAGGCCTATAATATGTTTAATGATTTGATTTAAACTATCAACTTTATCATCATGCGAAGCTTTATTAAAATCCCTGAAGAGTGAACCTGAGGTTTTCCTTGTAAATGTTTCACCACAATGCTTATCCAGTACTAGAATTAATATTTTAAGGAACAAGATTAAAGGATGTGTGTATTAGTTTGTGGTTTTCGTTATGATTTGCGGTTTTTACATATAAAGATTATGTATCATCATTGCTTTATTTTTAAAATGCTTGAGTTGGAAATAAAAGTTCTTAGAAAATATAACTAAGACTTTTGGTTGCGGCTTTGAGTTCTTTGTACTGCTGATCGTTTGTTTTAAAGTAATTGTTAGTATGTACATCAATTTATTTTTTTGATTTCAACTAAGCATCTTTGTGGGTCAAATGTGATGTTTTATATCGGTGATTTCAAAATATGTTTGTATATATACTTGTTTTCACATTTCTCGAACGCCTCACAAAATCTCATTGTTTAGATACTCGTTTCTTAAAGGCTTTTTACGAATCGTTATTAATGATGCGATGCTGTTCTATATGCGTGTTACCCTTGTTTTCCCTCAAATTGAAAAAAAAGGTTCTAAAATTGTATTATCAACGTGTCTCATAAAAGAATTCTAAAAGTGTGTGTTATTGGCATTTCTCATAAAAATAATATTCCTAAACTTAAACTTACGTGAGTCAATGAATAGTAATAAAAATGCGGATGTCAATTGCAGACTATGAGCATGTCAATGGACAGTAAATTGCTCCAGAAAAAATTGCATTTATTTTCACAATCATTTATTGTATTGAAACATGCTTGGCGTTTATTTTATTATTCATATTTTTGAACTTCGAGTAATATTTTAATTGGAAATTTATTGTAGTTACAAACAAACAAAAATATGAATATAGAGTAGTTGAATAATACGCTTACCTAATTATAGGGAAGCTAGGGGGTTGTTGTTTTATTTTAAATCAATATTTTTTGAGATACACTAATTATATTTTAATGAAGTAAAAATGGATAGATGCTGTGACTATTGCTCTACCGAATCAAGTAAAAATAATTCCATAGTTATTGTTCATTATTTTGCAATGAATCATTTTCTAGAAAAAGTGCGGTGCTACAACTTACCTCGTGATTGGAGCTTGTTGTAAATATTTTTTTTGTTCAAAAATATCAAGAAATTCAATTTTTTTCTAAAATAAGTAGTTCTTCTCATAAATCAACATAAACTACAATTAGAGCGGCGGCATCCGAGTGGGAAGGGATAATACTAATAAAAGATATAGCATTTCCTGTAACAAAATTTACATGTGCTCACATTTTACAAACTATACATTTTATCTAGTCTTCTTTTTTTGAATCAGTATAGTCTTCACTTAATACCAGACAATACCATTCTTTCATGTGCTAACTAGCTCCAAGGTTTTGTTTCAACTAACCCCGGTGTGAATTTTTTTACTTTTAAAAATATAATTACTTATACAAATTAGCAATCACAAAATTTATTACAAATCATCAAAGATTGATAAATTTGAAGCGAAATAAGATTTATAAAATTAAAAATTAGTCCATAATAGTAAAAAATCGAAATTGAAAATTTTTGCATTTCTTCACGTTTTGAAGGTTTCTGAACATTATTGGCATACCTCAGAAAAAATGGATGTGTGTGTGTGCGCGTGTTTGTGTATGTATGTGTAGATACAATTTTTCGTCCACATTTTCGGGCGGATTCAACCGATTTGAATGGTTCAAAAAAACATTCGATTCCCATTGACAGGGAGATGCGCTGATTAGTTTTTGGCAATGGTAGGTCCAGCTGTTTCGGATATACGGAGCAAAGAGTGCACAAAATTAAAATCGAGTTTTTGAGAGAACGGAGCACCCGATTTGAATGATCCAAACAACGTTCAATACGTAATGACGGAGAGAAGTGGTGATTTGTTTTTGGCAAAGGCAGGTCCAGCCGTTTCGGAGACACGGAGCTAGATGTGCAAAAAATAGCAATTTTTTGAGAGAATTATGCATCCGATTTGAATGATTCAAAAAACTTTCTGCTTGTTCTGACGAAACGATTGCTTTTGGGAAAAGATTTTTTTTCCGTTTTTATTTTAATTTCCAAAAAAAAATTTTTTTTTTTGAATATCGAAAATAATTCGGATTTTTATTTTAATTCTAGCTAAAGTTCTAAAGCTCACTTATATACTTAAAATAAACAATTATAACTTTGCAATTCAGTTTATACAATTCTTATAAATGTTAGACAATGTCCTTTTATTTTAAATTCGATTGATTAAGTTTCGTTTATTTACTTTTCCGTAAACATATACAAGTTACAGTATCTATAATAATCTATTTGAAAACATTTAATATTTTTCGAATATTTTATTACAGTACGGGAAGTTCTAGCAATATGCCTTAAGGAACAATGCCAAACACTACTAGTTTTAATGTAGTTTAAGATCTTATTGAAAAACGCCTGTTACTACTTACCCCTGTTACGATAAGCCCTTAGCTATCTGATATTATTGGACATATTTGTGAACGTAAAAGGTTGTGAAACTTTTGACTGTATATACTTAAATTTTGGTTACTAAGTACATATTATAAATATGAGTAATATGCATAATGAGCACAAGAATTGTTAAAATGTTTTACTAACGATTTGAACGTTCATTACTTTGCGTTACTTGCACAATTCTGGAATGCTTTATCTAAATTCCATTATATTTATAAAAATGCACAATTTTATGCTATTATTTATTACAGCAGTAAAAGAATTTCATCTATTTCTTTATTTATCTGTTCAAGAAGTAGAAATATCCATCAGATATCTCTTATTCCAGCCTCGGGGCTGCTTCGTCTCCATTTACGAATCGCTTACCGATAAAGGGATGCCTCAGGTTATACCTAGCGCAGAATAAGTGGTGGCATATGGATTTTTTAATAATTTCTATAGAAGATAGCACGGAGAAATTGCAACCCCCGAAATAGCTGCGGGCATTTCGTGTTCCGCTCCAAATTGACCCGGCGCGCTCTCAATTAGAACGCGCGTTAAGAGGGTCGCCGACGGTTCAAGGGTTGTTATTCAATTCTGTATATCATACAGAATATATGTACACATTTGATGTACGCTCGTGCATATTTCAGATTTAATGTTTGTTTAATAAGACAATTTCTAGGCTCTGTTGTATTTGCGATACAATTTTGGACAGCGTTTTCCACGGCTCATAATTTATTTATATTTGTATTTTAAGTCTTATACATACATACTCTATAAAGTAAATGTTTATGAATACTTGCTCTGTATCCCAATTTAATCCATTGAAACAATATCTAAATAATAAAGACAGTATTCTTTATAGATTATGCCAGTGTCATGATCAATTCAAATTGTTCTAAATTGATAATATTGACAAGAAATACTTGAATCAAAATAATATTGATAAATATTTAGTGCTTCCCCGTGGATTAGTGTCTGTGGACCTTACTGATGCTCAATCCAATTCACAGAAATTTAACCCTTTCGCTACAAGTGTCGTCCATGGACAGCATGACGTGCTGTTTGTACGGATGTCGTCCATGGATGACAATGGATAATACCAATAGAAATATTCATATAAATACCAATATCAATATCAATATTAATATAAATACCACTATAAATATCATAATAAATGTCAATGCAAATATTAATATAAATATAAATACCAAAATAAATATCAAGATAAATATCAATATAAGTATCAAAATAATTATCAATATTAATATCAACAGCAAAACAAACATCAATATAAATAAGAGTATAAATGATATCAATATTCAATATGTGAGTCGGTATGTGCTTCAAGATTTATCACTATGAGTTAAACTATTGATAATTCTAGTTTTTATTATAATTTTTAATATATTAAAAGCTTTTTTTATTTTTTTGCACATTTTTATTGCCAATGGTAAAAATATCTTAAAATATATTGCTGTGCCTGGTCAATGGCACTACTAATGGGCACGCTGTTCTGTACAGCAGCGACACTTCCGCGGAAAACACTCTGGTATCAAATCTTCCAGATTCCAGCTGCCGATATACAATAGTTATATAACACAATCGAGCGAATTGTTTAAGAATATTTGAATCGATATTTATAAATATTTTAAATTTTTATTACGATCACATAATTCTTCAAACTAATTGTATTTTTTTTTTGTTTCAGGTAAGAGTTGATTCCTTGTTATATTGCGCAAATGAGTTGTGGTAAGATTTACAATTATATTCATAAACTTATATTTTATCTAGAAGTAAAAATGTTTATTATATCCATAAACCTTATATTATATTATAATTAGAATTATAGATCATAAGCAGTTTATACAATATATTTAACAGAAAATCATTATGAAATTTCTTTTTAAACCTACATTGTTTCGTTTTGTATTTGAAAATATTTACTGAATAAAGGTGTGGTGGTGTCTAATTAATTATTTAAACCTCTTAGTTGTGGATTAGTGGTCAGGGCTATGGGGTTTCAATCAGAGGTGCCAGGTTCGATACTCGCCTTGGGCAGTCTGATATCAAGCAGTAGTGACATCAGTTTTTATTCGGAAATATAGATAGCAATATGTTTCCAAGTGAAAATAGCAAAAAAAAATATCAAATACAGATATTGTAATAATAAAATTCATCACGTAGAGATAGAATAACTATTTGGGTTTCCATTTATAAAACCGACATAGTTAGTTAAGTCAAATTATGAAAACTACTTATAGGACCTTTAAGTTCTCTGATAGCTATTTAAGTAATAAAAAAATGTTTAAAATTACTATGATTTTACCTCTAACATTTTCATAATTTAGCTTCATACACACATATACACATACACATACGGTATGTTAAATAGCGATTACTCTATCATCAGTAACTACAAAATTTATTAAATTCTACAAAAATTAAAATAATTTACAAAAAGAGCAAAATTCAAAAAGTTGTAAATCTTAACAACTAAAAAATCACAAAAAAACATACATATATGATATTTCACATACCATAACATATTTTAATTTTTGTAAAATTTAATAAATTTTGTAGTTACTGATGATAGAGTAAACATTATAAAAATAAAAAATCTACATACCAAACAAGCAAAACACACAAAGAATAAGGGTCAAAAAAATAATCAGGGAAGACAAAATTTACTAATTACAATATTCTTTTTATTTGTTTACTTGCCATATATTGGTTTACATTACAAATTATTAAAAAAATGTAAAAAAATGTCCTTCATCTACATTATGCTATTTACAAAATACTCAAGTATGCATTGCAACAACGAATTATTCAAAATTTTGATATACAAGTGTTCATAACAAGTTCTACAAGATTTTAGTAAATTTTATGTAGATTCTACTTATGTAAATATATCATGATGTCCTAGAAACAATTTTAAAGTTATATGGAAAAGAGTACAAAAATATCCCAGAACCATATATTGTCGATTTTAAAAATACAAACGTTTTCTTTCGACTACGAATTGTTCAAAATTTTAATATGCAAGTGTATATAATAGTTTGCAACAGATTTTAGTTTAGTAATTTGTAATAAATTATATTTTTATAGCATTTTATTTAGTTTGTAATAATTTTAGTAGATACAATTTGATGATAAATTGCTGAAAATGTGTCTATATTTAGTGCCAAAATCTACAAAATAAATATCTTTTAATATTGTTGTTCATTTACGACAAATTTACTGCAAACATTATCCAGAATATGTTTTTGGTCAACCTGGTGTCAAGTGGTAGCGATTGTAAACAGCCTTTACACTGTATTACCCTGCTTCAAATAAGATTTCAACTTATAGCTCATGGACATGCTCCCCAAAAGAGCAACCGATACGTGCATGTACACATTATCGTAATTGTTAAATGGCATTACGTTACCGTAAAGCAAAACAATCAAAAGTTAAATTAAAAATAAAATGAGTTAATTTGATAGGACAAAAGTTTTATCTGAAATAATTGTGTCCCCTTTATACATCATTGAAAAGCTTCGTGACTCGTGCACATTAAGGCAACGCGCCCCTTGCCAAAAGCCAACCGGCTTTTGTATAAACTCACAGTTAGTTGTTCTGTAGAAATAATATGAATTTAGGATTTAAGGATATATATATATATATATATATATTTGCTGGAACAACGGGCTCCATTTACTAAACCATATATAAGAAATCAGTAATTAATATAATATAATATTGAAACAAAGTGCATTAAGGTTTGGCTTCACCCTGATATGTTTCCTCACCAAGCTTATTTATATAATTAACTTTATACGTCAGGGTATCCCAGAACTCAACGTCAAGTCAAAAGGGGCTGATAGTATTGACAGTAACTGTCCAGGAGAAAAATAGAAAAAAGTTTTGTTAAAAATAGAAAAAAGTATCTCACGTTGGTTAGAAATTATGACCTTTTAAGTGCTTTGGTGAAATTGTGATCATTTTTCGATTATTATGGTTAATTTTTATTACTTTTGTTAATTAAAATATTATCTCACGTTGTTTGGAAATTATGAGCTTTTAAGTGCAACTTAGAGCTTCGGTTAAATTTTGATCATTTTTTGGTTATTGTGGTTAATTTTGATTACTTTTGTTTATAAAAAGATTCTCACATTTTTTGGAAATTATGAACTTTGAAGATCAACCTAGAGCTTTGGTGAAATTTTGACCTTTTTTTGGTTATCGTGGTTAATTTTTATTACTTTTGTTCAATAAAAAAATTATCTCACCTTGTTTGGAAATTATGAGCTTTTAAGTGCAACCTAGAGCTTTGATGAAATTTTGATCATTTTTTGGTTATTGTGGTTAATTTTGATTACTTTTGTTCATAAAAAGATTCTCACATTGTTTGAAAATTATGAGCTTTTAAGTGCAACCTAGAGTTTTGGTGAAATGTTGACAATTTTTTAGTTATTGTGGTTAATTTTTATTACTTTTGTTCATTAAAAAATTATCTCACGTGGTTTGGAAATTATGAGCTTTTATGTGCGACCTAGAGCTTTGGTGAAATTTTGACCATTTTTTGGTTATTGTGGTTAATTTTTATTACTTTTGTTTATTAAATGTATGGATCCGTAACCGTGAATAACATTTCTAGAAGCACAGTCAGAAATAATTGCAAAATTGCCCAAATTTTCAAGAATTAATACTTTTTGTTGAACTATAAATTTTAAATTTCTAAAATCGACTTTAAGAGAACCCTCCATTTAAAAAATGTACTAAAGTATATTGGCAAGTTTTATTAAGAGTTGACTCATTTGATCAGGATTGTATTATGGTAAAATATTTAATGGTTCCATAACAAAAAATGTTGAGTTAAAAAATTAAAACTTAAAACAAAGTAATGCCTTATTATAAGTCAGCTAAATTTTGAATAAATCTTTGTCAAATATAGAATCAACTACAAATAAATCCCATTTGTATATATCAAAGGTCTAATGGCAATGCAGACAAATGTCATTACTGGTCAAAATAAACTGATTTTTTGAGCAGCCATTGTATGAATTTTATGAAGATATTTAACATTTTGTCAACCTTTTATTGCTTCTGAAGGAATAAAAGAATAATAAAATAAAATAAAAGAATATTCTGAAGGAATATTTATTTATTAATTTAAATTTAAACTGCTTTACATGATTTGGATATTACAGGATTTTAAGTGTTAAAGTTTGTTGCTCAAGTTTCTTTTTTTCACTCAAATCGTACACACATACACACATTTATTTACAATTATTATGACTTGCATAGAATGGATTATTTCTACAATTTTTTAACTAATATTATTGATATTATATTAATTTTGTAATTTTATATTATGATAAATATTTCAAAATTTAAAGAAAATATGAAAAAATTAAAACGAAGTAAATGACAAAGTTTGGTGGTTGTGCCGATTAAAAACTGTTGACATTTACAGTTTCGAAAAATTCGTAAAAAACAAACAAATTTAAGGGCTATGATAGCTAGACGTGCAATGAAAATGTTCAAATAATTGCAAGCAGCCCTTTTAGGGTGTGTGCCGTTTCAAAAATAAAGGTATAATAAAAATATAAAAAAATAAAAATAAAATATAAAATGTGTATCACCTAATACTAGTCTTTTCCTTTGCCCATTTCTGAGCTTTTTTAATAATAATACTGCGTTTCATGATACGCCTCCTGATTTTAAATTTAAAGCACGTCTCTTTTCGGGTGGGTTCATGATTACAAAAGTGGTACCGTATCTTAGTAGAAAGTTTACCGAAGGGAGCATAAATAAGGTAAAAGGGACTTTTTAGCTTCAGACAAAGCAATATAATATATCAAGGGATAAGATATAGGGAACAGTACCAAGCCCTTAACGCTAAAGGTCAGTAATCCTGTTAACTTTTTCATCCCCGGCGGAAAAATCAAAATGCGATACAGGAAATAACAACGACTGCTTTTTGAGATTTTACGCCATATATGAAATACATAAATAATCGATGAAGTAAAAAGATTCCAGCGATTGTTTCGCTTTGCTAAATTAGCATAGAAAGGATTATCCGTTTGGT
>NW_020538040.1:147335380-147360910 GCF_003426905.1 Ctenocephalides felis
CGCTATTTGTTGAATTGAATTGAAAACAACAGGATATTATAAATGTGGTTAATGTTGTAAAGGAATGTAGAAAAAATCATTCATTTAGAAAATCAAAACTTTGTCAAAATTAACATCGGAATATTTTGTCGCATTTCGCAAGGGCGCGATTTCTGGCATAGTATGATTGATCAATGTTCAACTCAGAAAGATGTTTGTGAAAATTTACCGAAAGTTTTTTTTACCTGGATTTTGAAATAAACTGTACGTAAAGGCCTTTTATCAAAAAAATGCTCATATTAAAATATTTAATATTAACTAGACAGATTTTTGATAAGGCGGTGTACTTAGAAGTTACGTAGTTAGCAATATATTGTCTATTTACTTCATTTGTTTTTTGATACATTATACAATTTAGCAAATTAGTTAGCAACATAATTTGTTTTTGTATATTGTTTTCAAGGTTTGTAACAATTCGAATTTGTCATGCCACAACAGTCTGGTTTAAAATTTATTTTGTATTGTTTTTGAATTGGGAACATAGAGGTGAATGTTGTTTGTATTGTTTTTGAATTGAGAATATTTTAATTGCAAGATCAGTTGTAAGAGGAATAAACTTACCGGTATGTGTAAATAATCGATTTATTTAACAATTTTTTTTTTTAATCTATGTATGATCCACCTATCTGCTTGTCCTCATATCTACCTTTCTACATTTATTCTCGTTTACCTGTTTATTTCTCTACCTGTTTATCTTTCTACCTGTTTATCTCTGTTCACCTCTCTACCTGTCCACCCATTTACCTGTGTGTCTGTCCACCTATTTATCTGTCTATCTGTCCATCTGTTTACCTGTCTACCTGTCCAACTATTCATCTGCCTACCAATCTACTTGTTTACTAGCTTACCTATCTATCAGTTTACCAGTCTACCAGTCTGATGTTTATCTGATTACCTTCCACTTATATATTAGTTTTCAGGGAGTGTGTCATTTTTTTAGTTGCAATCTTTGAAAGTTTCTGAAGAAGCAAACATTTTATATACTCATCAAATTAATTATATATGAAAAATTAAATAAAAAATGTATTAATAAACATAGGCTTTTAGTTCACGTTTAGTTTTAGTTTGGTTATTGTAATCAATTCTACAAGTAACTAAACTTAATAATAAATTGTAAACAACCAGCAAATACAGACATTTTATTATTGTCTTATTTTATATACATATTTAGACTATTTAATTGCATGCGAATAATTCATATATAATATGGAATGAAATTTTTCATCATGAATAAAACTAACTTTAATCATTTACTCTACTGATGCGATAACCCTGAGTTTTTTCCAAATCTAAATTTAATATGTTTAATATTCATAAGATATTATAAATTTAATGTTTAATGGATTCCTTAAGCTTTTATATCGCTGAAGTTGAATTTGTTTCCACCTGAAGCCCCTTGTATTAAATTATGTTAATTCAAATCAACACTTAGGCGTGCAAATAATTTTTGTTTATTTTTGCGGAAAATTAAATACGGCTTCCATCTTTTTACGAGGAGCAATTTATAACAAGTAAAAAGATACGCGGCGGGCATTATAAATCGTCAGAGCAAAGAAATTACCGAGATATTTTTTGTACGAAGTTCAACACTTGATATATTTCATAACTGTTCAAGTTACAAATATTATTGTTATTACGAATAAGATTAGACGTTCTCTAGAGCAACGATAACTTTCCTAATTACACATGATAAATGGTGGAAGATAAATAAAAAGCTCGCAAAAGTTCTCAAAGACCTATCGGGCGAAAGATAAGGAGCGATATTATGAATCAAATTTTAAGCGCGGCTGAGGGATAATTTTTTTAGGGGATGATGGGGCTGTACTGTACACGTCGAATTTATTACTAACAAAATTTATAAAAAATAAAAAAGTTATGTTTTTAACTTCGGGAAAGAGAAGTTTATGTTTATATAAGAAAATCCGATTTGTAAATTGTAAGGTTCCTTGGCTTTTCAAGTTATTCTGAATCGTTTGACACCAAATTTGGAAATAGTATATGTATGTTTGTGCTCATATATGTGAGCCCAGATTTTGCCTTTCATCGACGTTTCTTGAAACCCGTTTTTGAATTTGATCCAAAGCCATTTGATAAAACTTAATAACTCACTTTAGGCCTTGTCCTTTCTTAATAAATAGCAAATGAAAGCAAAATTGTCAACATTCTCGTAAAAAATTTAAAAACATTTTAAATCGTGCTAATTAGTTTTTGGTATACATCACCTGGATCTTTTATTTATTCGTAATTGTTGAAAAAAGTGTTTTTGACGATTTTGATAAATCTTTACATATTGCCTTATCACTATGGTCTTAACGAACACGCAAAAATATAGGCCTTGGAAAAGTGGTTTCATTATAAAAATTCATTAAAGTTTTATCTTCATTTTTAAGATAAACAGTCGAAATTCTATTGTAATTTTAAAATATGCTTAATTTCAATTTTTATTGGTTAAGTCGATTTTATTAAAAATTATCACGAAGTTTGAGCAACTTACCTTAAGACATAATGCTATTTACACCTAGTTATACTTTATATTATATATTACAAAATATATATAATATTTACAAAAATTAAAAATAAATTTAATTAATGTAAGAACATAAAAAATATTGATTGAAATAATAATAACAGGCCACATGACGAATGGATTAATAAAATAAATAAATAATATGCTTCAGGCTTTGCAAAATTGTGAAAATTGACTTGACTACTTATTTAACTTTCCTGGTGTGATACTGTAAAAACATAAAAAAATGCTGAATGATGACACACGACAGTGTCGAAACGCATAAATAAATATTTTATTATTTATTGTTTGTTTCTTTTATTTTGACGATTGGCTGCAAATCATCATTCAAGAATATGTCTCAACGTCGAACAAAAAAATATATTTATGGGTACTTCTGCCTTAGGGCAGGTTCGAGAGCTAGGTTAAACTCGATTCAAGGAAAAAAAGCGTGAGAGATTTCCCATTACCATTTCACACCGCAGTGCCTGAAATGGGCTATTTTCAATCGAAAACATGTTTTTGATCTATATTCTAAAGTGAAAATGAACATCGCTACTGCATGATATCAGGCAATCCTGAGCGGGGGTTCGAATAAGAAAAATGTGCAATGGGAGTACAAGTGGACTGTTTGAACCAACTTGAAATAAAATAACATAGACATTGGCATAATGAAAAAAGATTTAACTATTAAAGCTTGCATTGCTACTGATAATTTGTGGATAAAATAGCTATGTTGAGTTACCGGTCTCTTATGTGAAAAAGTTATATCTATGGTGTTTATTAGAGTGTTTTAAACAGGTTCTACTACTAAAACCTAACCTCCTAATGGCACGAAAGTCAAAATAACATTAGTTAGGTTCTTGCATGTGTTAAGTTGCATCTATGAATAAAATACGTATGAAGTCGAGCTAATGTTATATTTTAGAGAGATTTATGCCATTTGGAGGTTAGGTTTTAGCGGTTGATCTTATTTAAGACGCTCGAATAAAGACTATTGACATTTTTGGCAGTTTCGTGACTACTAACTTAGAAGTTAGAATTATCCGAGAAGACCATTAATTTTTTTCAGACCGATCATTTAATATTACGCTATCATGTATTTATTTAAATAAACGAGACTGTTCAATATGGAACAATAAGCGAATTTCCAAAATAATTATTATGGGCACAGTGGTATTGAAATATTCAGATTTAAAAATTATTTCGGAAGGTATGATATTTAAAATAATGTTTTTTTCTCTACATTGATTATCTTGTAGTACCTGACTGGTATGTACGTTATAGACTCGGCTCTAAATCCTTTATATGCTATCCCATAGGGTTAATTATTGTCCCTCATGGGGTGGTGCGGTATTGTCATGCCGTGCAGGTTCGAATACCCTGGAGTGTCATGCATACGTTTATGTTCTCTGTAGATCACATATTCTAGGCAACGGTTCTACTCTATGTAGAATAGCAATTCTAAAATGATATCAAGGAAATTACTCTGGATAATAATCATTTTACCTCTAGGATTGTACCTTTTGGGTACACTAACTTCAAAATACAAAGCAACGTGTAAAATTCGTTTTGAATAATTATATAACGGCTATCAGAACTTTGGGTATTCTATTAACTGTTTTGAACTATGCTTATTTCTAGTTAGGGATTAAAAGTCAATCCGTCGGTGTCCTAACTAACTGGGATATATTTTTATTCATTTTTTTGAGCACTATTGGAAGGCAATCATTCGATTGTTTTTGTAATTACAGAAATACTCTCGAAATACTTTTTTGATTTGGAAACATTACTATATTATCTGTAATTAACAAATTTTGGGAACATATCACTAAATTAAGATACATACCATATTGCTCAAGATGATATATAATGTCAAGCCTCATAAGATAAAGACACAATATTATCAACCTTTTCTTATTGCATTTTTGTATTTGATTTTGTTTGTCTTTTTTATAAATTGTGAACTAACTTAAATTATATTGTAAAATGTTTTCTAGTGGGAACTGATATTACTGCTTGATAACAGGCTGTCTATTACAATATTTGGAAACATATTACTAAATTGAGATACATACCTAAGATGAGACATAATGTCGAGCCTCATAAGATAAAGACATAATATTATCAACCGTTTCTTCTTGTATTTTTGAATCTTAATTTTGTTCGTTATTTTTATAAATCGTGAACTTAATTTAAATTATATTGTAAAATATTTTTTTTCGTGTGTGAACTGATATTATTGCTTGATAACAGGCTGTCCGAGGGAATCTATAATCTCTTTACTATCGTCGAGCCTTAATCAAGGAGCGTTTTATATAAATGACGTGAAAAGTTAGTTTTTTTCCATATAAGTAATAAAATGTTGTATGTATTAATGTTTAAATAAAAAAAACAAGCATCAATTTTAATAAAATGAATAAAATTAGTATAAAAATTACAATTTAATGGTTTATTTATGTTTGCAAGCCATCAAAAATGAAATGAAATGAACTCAAATATATTTATTACAGTACATATAGTTGTAATAAAAATGTAGTAAAATAAAATAGGGAAAAACAGTAGTCAAATATTTGTTATTTCATTGTATATTATACTTTCAAATAATTATTTATACGTTGAATTAATTGAAGGTTTTTCTAACAAAATATACCAAAATTTCGCAATTTTCTTGCAGGGTTGGGCGGGATACAAAGGTCTAATTTGACTTTGAGCAATTATATTGTGAAAACCGAAGCATTTATATCACAACAAATAACACACATCAAACGAACAACTATCTGACTATGTTCAGTAAAACTTGCAGCTAATTGGTTATTGTAAAAAATGTTTTTTTGCTATTTTTCAAAAATTTGTCATATGATTTTTTTTACCCCTTAGGCAGGGTAAAATGGGACAGCCAGGTGCAAACAGGTCCAATGTTTTATTTTAAATTTTAAAAGGCATTCACGAAATAATAGCTACATTATACAACCAATACAAAATATAAATTTTATGGGTACATTTTCTGTAGAGATAACACTGTATATAATCTTGATCTGGTATTTTGTCAGAGTAAGAATAACTATTTATTTAACTTATCTCTTGTAAAATTACATTTTTAAAGTTAATTTATTATTTTAATTAAAGCCACATGTAATCTTTCGTACATGTTATATAAAAATGGTTAAATCCAACTTAAAATTAACAGTATACCTTATGTTATTAACAATGCATCTTATGAAAAAATTATATAACGCATACTTCAAAATTTAATTAAGGTTTCATAAACTAAACAACAGTGCTTACAGCCAAAAAAACTAACTTAAAAAATACTTTTGTTATAGATTTTCAAACATTGCCGTTTATCTCTTTAAGAATCCAGATGATGGATTTAGAATCTTAAGAATCCAGGTGATGACTGGTTATACATCTTTTGCTCTCTACTTTCAAGTATTGTTACTAAAAAATTCCTAACTTTAGTTGTTAGATATTGAGACAAAAATTCTACAGAAAGGTGTATAGTATCTGTACTGGAGCTACAATAGTTTTTGCAAAAAGTCATTTTCAAGAACAATCTCTTTGGCAAATGATTTTTGAGTAATGTGAGTGGTATCATCAAATGCTTCATGTCTCATTGATGTTAAAATTGTCTGATGAAATATCCCTCCTTAGCCTCTGATTTTACCTTATCTTTCTACATTTTTACAATCAAATTTGACTTTTATTAGACTGAATAATGTTTTTTATCCTTATAAAATGATTTCCACACATGGTGCATTAGTTCTGCATAAATGTGAAGTCATATAGAAGGCGATATAATATTATTCAAGCGATGTAATAAAAGTATCTTGCTTGGGTCGTAAAAAAGCATATCTAGTTGTTGAAGTTACTCATTTTGTATGCCAAACCGCACATCAGCCTATCATTATACGACGATGGCTGCTGACTTTATGACATAGTCATGTTGTCAAACAAAATTTTACATTTTAGGGAAAAAAACTCAATTTTAACTAGTTGGTATTGGTATTTAGCCTTGAGGCAAGTTACATGAATTTCCCGATATGTGTAAATAATCGACTTATGCCGAATGGATTTATTACACATAATTGAAAACGAACGAACACGTTAACTCGGAGTATTTTCTAAAAGCAAATTTTTACATATCTATAATTTTTATAATTGAATCTGTTTTCGTAGGACGTTAATGGTTTAGTATGTTCATTAAGACCAAGTAATCTATCGTTATACCAAGTAAATAATCTAATTTTAATTTTAACAAACGTCAAAAAAACTACTCATTTTCTCAAACTTTGATGAAATTTTAAAATTAAACTACTTGTCGTATGGCCGTAATAATTCAGTAAGTTCTATAAGACCTTGATAATATATCGCCAAAAAAAGTTCCATAAAAATCGGCTTAAATTTTTTTTCAACAGTTAATTACAAGAAAACGGCTCGGTAGATTTTCACCTAAAACTAATCATTATCATTCCCAACTAATATCTTTCGAACTGTTTTTGATTTTTTAAAATTGATTCGGTAGAATGAGCTTAAATGTGGACGAAAAGTTTAACACTCTTTTTCAAATTTCAAAGGAACGGCTTGGCAGATCGTCTCACAAAACTGACAAACTATAGTGCTCATTGAAATACATCGAATGGCTTTTAAATTTCTGAAATCGGTTCAGGCGTTTTTGAGAAAATGTCGATGAAAGGTCTAATTTTGACAAATGCCAAAAAAACGATACCAATTTTTGCAAACTTTGACGAATTTTTAAAACTAAACGAGTTGTCGTAGGGAGGTAATATTTTAGTATGATCTAGAAGACTATGGTATCTACCGTCAAAAAAAATCATAAAAATCGTCAAAATTTTTTTTTAAAAAAACTTTATTACAAGATATCAGCCCGGCCGATCTTTACCAAAAACTAATCAGCATGATTCCCAACCAATATCTATCGAACGGTTTTTGAATTTTCTGCGATTTACAAAGAAACGGCCCGGCCGATTGCAGCACAAAACTCGAAAACCCTAGTCCTCATCGAAATACATCGAATGGCTTTTAAATTTTTGAAATCGGTCCAGCCATTTTTGAGAAAACGTCGATTTACGGCAAAAAATCTGTTCACACACACACACACATACTTTTTCAAATTTGGTCTCATTCGATTCAGAATGGCTTGAAACGTCGAGAAAACATAAAATTAGCGAATCAAAATTTTTTATGTGTTGTGTTACATATTTCTGACAATAAAAGCCATTATGGTGTTCATACTTTTTTTCACCTATTTTTATGTCTGTCACAACCGTCTGGGGGTGTGGCCAGTTGTGACACTCGCTCTTTTCTTATATGATTTGATTTTATGGCTCATCCATCGCATTTAAGAACAGTATTTCAGTATTTCCACGTATAAAATGTTTAAATTACCATTTAATTCACTTTTCTTCTAGCTACCTGCTAAATTAACAAAATTATTGCTGATCAGAAAAAGGTGGCTCATCCGCACCCATAATTCTAAAGAGTTTTGTTCATATTTACTTGCATTTAATAGCATGCTTTTTAAAGTCCCATACTCTCAGCATATCTGAATTTATTCTATATTTCAAATTCTGATTTGCTGATAAATTTTCTGATGCTATTGTTTATTAGAAGTTTATACAGATCCAATAATATCTCTTGAAACTTGTACTAGTTGAAAATAAATTTTCGTTCTCGTGACAAATATAATATTTCTTACTACTTTGATAATATACAAGGTAATATGTATTACCAGCCCTCTACTTAAGACGTATCGCATATGTATAACGTGTGGAACGTGCCATGAGATGAACTCTATGGCCGCACGCACTTCGTACGCAAAGGTAACTTATGAGTATGACACGAGTTTCTTCTAGAGGTCTACTCTTGTCGGGATAATGCCGCAGAATCGGGTTTTCAACTTATATATTAAGGCTTTCTGAAGTGCAACTTTTTGGGCAGCTGAACGAGATAAACAGAGCAAAAATTTCAATAGGGAGTATATTTTAACCTAGCGAGGGGTTGTTGCATTTTGCGACAATTACATTACATTACATTACATTTACTTTTGTAGGTTATTTTGATTTTTTGCATCAGTACTACCATTAATTCACTTCTATTAGATCCATACAATCAACAACGAAACGGATTACCACTCGGTGATCTTTCGACCTTCTTCCATAATATAATTATCGACCAAAATTACTGGTCGTAATTTCGTATACGTTTTGTGAGAAATTTGGAAATGCGAGGCATGTTAAGTTCATTTTGCTTATTTATTGTCCTATTGTTATAAATAGTCAGTTGGGTTAGAAAAGTCTCAATTGTGTTTTAAAGTATTAATGTGGTCCGCAAACATAGTTTCAAATTGTCCGGAATTTTTTAAATTATTTTTGTGTTGTTGTATAATAAATTCTGTATTATATATATATATATATATACATATATATATATATATATATATATATATATTGTTATTATTATTATTATTATTATTATTATACTAGCCGGCCCAACAGACTCCATCCTGTCAAAAAAAATTGTAATGTGGCGGTGTTTTGTGCCTATCTTTTTTCTATTCTTTGCAAAAAATTATCCTGAACAGAACCGTCACCCTGGTAATAATTCGGTGTGAATTAAGAATAATTAAATAAAACACTATAAGCATTTAAAAGTAAGTAATTTTAATAATGTAAATCACAATTCAAAAATCAGTTCACTTTTCATTGTAGTGCTTTGTGATAAACGATTTTTTGTTTGATTACCTGGCGCATAGACAAACAAATCTGATGGTTTTCCAATATGGGAACAAACAACATACAATTTGGCTGCCAATATAGCTTGATTAAGCAAAAGATATTTCTATGTTTATATAAATATATATTCAAAATTAGATTATCAAAAACTACACAAAATGTCATGACATAGATCATTGTTTTTTTTACAAATTGCGTTGCCTACTCGATTAAAGAAGAAAAGGGCTGTTTTTAGGGTTTTCCCGGCAATTATTCGATCATTTTTCGCCGTAAGAACCATCCTTGGACATAAACGAACATTTTAAAAAAAGAATTGGCCAAATTGGTCCAGGCGTTGTCGAGTTATGCGCTTACCAACACATTTTGCGATCCATTTTTATATATAAGATATTTGCAAATAACCAAACAAATTAACAAACAACTAGAAATACTGTTTTCGATTTCCAGCCTCTTTTTTCTAATATGATAGTTATAGAAATCGCAACTAAGTTAGGTCTAGACAGAAAATTAGTTTCTAATTCACTAACAATAAGAATCATCGAGAAGGAATTCTACCTTAGACCACATCTTGTCAATATATCATACAATGAACTCTATTGCGATAATCTCACAATAAGGTGGTAAAAACAAGAGAAATAAACAAGAATCACAATTAAAAGGTGTATCAAATGTTTATGAACTGTATTGTCTGTATGTGTCTCGAATAACAATGTTGTTCTAGACAGAAAACAGTTTATACACATTTGCTATTCCTTTTGATAATTGCGATTCTTGTTTTTTTTTTTTCGTTTCTATATTTTTAATTAATGTTTTGAGAACATAAAACAAATGAATTAAAAATAGTCATACAGTTTTAATTCTTAAATCTAGAAAGTGATGAAATAGTTTTAAAATATTGACACCTGACCATACCTGTGATTTCAGCCTTCTTAAAGTTAAAACAGAGAGTTATATAGTCTCGCTTTAAAATCAATTTCAAATATATATATATATCTATATATATAAAAGAGGATCGCCTTATGTGCTACCACTTATAACTCACGAACGGCTGAACCGATTTAGATGAAAATTGGCAGGGAGGTAGTTTAGAGCCAGGAGAAGGACTTAGGATACTTTTTATCCCTTTATTTTATTCTAATTCAAAATTAATTATTTATAAACAATCCATGTAGTTTATTCAATCTATGATACTATCAATGATTTCATCCATGACATTTACATTCGATTGTCAACTGTCATTCGGTGTTTCTGTTTTGATACAAATATATTGATATGCATTTCTTAATGTCCATTATTTGAAAATTAGTACGTGAATAATATAAATATTTTAATCGCCACGGAAAATTAATACAAAGTGGCAAATAAATTAATTCTTAATAATACCAAGCGATGCTAGATGGACGATGGGGAAATTTATTTCTTGAAAATGGAAATGTAATTATTTATATAATTAGGTATTTATGTATATTTGTTTATACGTATTTAAATAGAGTATTTGAGGTGTTTATATTATATATCAGCAATAAGTATAATCATCAACAAATTAATAAAAAAAATATTCTGAAATATAGTTTTTTGACATAACCTCAAAATTTGTAATAAAAATGTAAATAGTTATACATTAATTGTTGTTAATTTGTAATTTCTTTATACATATCTTATAAAATGTTTCAGGTGTTTACAACTAATTGGCATATATATATTATCAGCAAATGTGCTTTGATTCGACAATAAAAAGGTCTAATTGAAGTAATCGACTACCTTAAGTTAACTATAGTGATAGAATATTAGTTTTTGGTTCTCATATATTATAACCCAGCTATAAACCTCACGGAGCCCCAGACCTTTCCAGCGAATGCAAAATTGTCGAATTCGGTTTGTGCATTCTGGAGTTATATTGTCAAAACTTATAACTCAAGAAGGCTGAACCGATTTAACTGAAAATTGGCTTTGGTAAAGTTGGTAAAAGTTGGTGCTTTGATTCGACAATAAAAAGGTCTAATTGAAGTAATCGACTACCTTATGTTAACTATCGTGATAGAATATTAGTTTTTGGTTCTCATATATTATAACCCAGCTATAAACCTCACGGAGCCCCAGACCTTTTCAGCAAATGCAAATTTGTCGAATTCGGTTTGTGCATTCTGGAGATATATCGTCAGAACTTATAACTCAAGAAGGCTGAACCGATTTAACTGAAAATTGGCTTTGGTAAAGTTGGTAAAAATTGGTTCAGAGCCAGGAGAAGGACATAGGATACCTTTTATCCTGTTCGACTTGGAATAACAATAAGCAAATGACAGCTATGTAATCACGCATGGATGACAATTCAATATTTGTAAGGAATTAATAATAAAATTATTTATTTTAAATAAATAATTAACAATTATAATATAATGATAGTGCCATTGCCCATTCGTATAAACAGTGAAGCGAACTATGTATAACTCAGTATGGTTGACAAATCATATTTTTCTCAAACACAATGCTCTGAAAGAACTTATTTGTATAATTATGTACTCATTGGTATTTATAAAACCTTTTCTAGATTATTCAGATTTAGACCCTAATTTTGGAATTGATCAAAGGAACATTTTGTCGAATAGCTTATTTCCAGTTATAATTTTCTGAATTTATTCAAGAATGGATAGTAATATATGAAGATCCACGACCGAAGTGTCAAAAACCAGTAAAGCTAAGCATTGTTTAACAGCAGTATTTGAATGTAAAGGGAAAAATATGTATAATCAGCTATAACCTTGATTCTTATGACTTTGGTATTGGGAGATAAATGGTAATCTTTGAAAATCCACAGTAAAAGTACTTTCTTCCATTGGTAGTTTTCTAGCAATTAGTTGAAAATGTAATTATTTTGTAAAATACCTTTGAAATTAAAATATGACATTAGACCTGCTTGCCATCTGGCCGTTCCAAGTTACCCCGTTATAGGGTAAAAAGGTCTTGATAAATTTTTTTAAAGACAGCAAAAAAGCACGTTTTTGCAATGATGAAGTAGCTGGTAGTTTTACTGAACGTAGTCAGATAATTGTTCATTTGAAATGTGTCATTTGTTGTGATGTAATTGGTTTGATTTTCATAATAAAATTTATATTTGCCTAAAGTCAAATTGGACCTTTGTGCCTTGCCCTGTTCTACATATATACTTTTTATTAAATTTACTTTTATTCATCGAATATTACTAGAAACTTTTCAAAAAGCAGGTCAAAAAAGAGATACCTAATCATTTTGTATCTCTCCTCGCAGAAATTTGAAAAATTTGTATAAGCTCAATAGTATTATTTACAATTATACACAAAATCCAGAATCCAAAAAAAATTTCAAAAAATTTGAAACGCATTCATTAATCGATTAAATGGAATTTGTAATGACTATATAAGTCGAAAGACCAACAAAGACTTGGATTGAATTTTGCCATGTTTTCTATAGAAAGTGTATAAAACTTTCAGTTTGGTTGTATTAATAAAATATATACAAACTGATGGGGTTTATTGTTTCTATAATATCTCATTGTATATAGCAATTCAAACAACACATCCTTACACAAAAAGTATTAATTTTTTAGATACTCTAGAAATTGTTTATAAAATAACTTACTTAGCAAAACAACGTTTGCCGGGTCAGCTAGTATATATATATATATATATATATATATATATATATATAGCCACGGAGACAATTGTAATTACAAGTCACTCTTGCAAAAATATTCTGAAGTTTATCTAAATTATTAACGCTACTTCATTCCATTACTCTATTTAAAACAAAAATCTCTTCGTTAAAGAAGATTTAGTGTATAAATGGTAGTGCTACATTATTACATTATTTCAGCAACTTTAAAGAAGACTCTGTAAAAAATTCCAGCAAATGGGTCCAGTAGGAATCGTGGGTATCTTATTGATAAAGACAGTTTCTAGAAAAACACGTTTAAAGTTTTGCATAGGTTGAAAACAGAGGAGGATTATCGTGCTCAAACAGCTATATCTCCAAAAATAATTTAAATTCTGAAAATTCAGGACCAAAATACCCCCTTAAGTCATTTACTTCATTTATTCATCCATTCACAAAAATGCAATGGAAATAATGTATTCATTGTATAGTTGATATAATATATCATTTGTGACATCGACAGTTAATAATTCCTGAATAAATTAAAATTTAATCTGAAATATTCGATTGAATATAAATAAATCTTTTCCTATTGCTTCAGTTAACAATTTCTATTGCCTTATATTTTTTTAAAATTTTCCAAATCCTTCAATTTTATTACTCCTTTTTCCACGATCTCTCTCGGTTGCTTTGAGCTCGATCATCGGCTATCAGTTGAAAAATTCGGTACATTTCCCAAAGGAGTGCCATCCCACTTCACTTGACGTATCTTCTATATAGATTACATGCATGTTATATCATAACAATGACATACCTGTGCATGTCTCTCGTTGTTGGGAAAATGGGAAAATGTCAGAGTTCCAGATATCATGCGAAAATGTTTGCTTTTACCTTTTGCTGCTCAGTCGTTGCGAAAAAGGCGTGGGCCGAAATAGCTTTTTGGGATAGAATAGGTACGCATTTTAATTCGATACAACTACGTGTGTCAACTCGGTGATTCTAAGTGGCACCATAATTGAGACTGACATTCACTAAAACTCTCAAATATCATCATTATATATATATATATATATATATATATATATATATATATATATATATATATATATGTATATATATATATATATATATATATATATATATATATTGATTGTTTCTTTTCCAAACAGTAAATCCAATAATAAAAAACCATTTGTTTTTTGAAGATGTTTAATAACAACGTTTCGGAACTAGATATGTTCCATCATCAGGTTTATTCTGTCAAAGACAATGTTTTTTTAAAACTATTGATTAACATTAATTAATGATGGTCATTACAGATTATTTAGAAAAAATTATAAAGGAATGGATTATGTACCAGTGTAAAGAGTAATAAAAATTAACTAAAAAAGGTTTTATATAAAATTGAGAAGCAAACATTATTTACCTGTAATAATTTATATATCCATATCACTAATAATTTTTTTGTTAAAAACACTCGATTTTTTCCGAGGATATTTGTAAATGTAAACTTCACAAGACATTAACGCACTGATGTGGAGTTCTGTCGGCCAGATGTAAGGGATATGTACGGAATTTAGGCAAAAATAATAATTGAGAACTCAACATCAAAACGAAACGAGGTGACAGAATTGATTGTAAAAATTTTGCGTTAACAGAAATAGTGTTATTTATAGATATTATTTTTTTAATTGTTTTTTTTTTTTAGTATGAACTTAACAAGTATTGTACCATTTTACAATTGTGATTGAATGTGCGAACTTGTAATGGCACTTGCCAAGGAACTTTTGGAATCGACAAATTTTGAAAATTGTAAATTATAAAATCATAGTATAACAAATAGTCTTAATTCTAGAGAACTTGGCGCAATTTTGTCCTTATTTTTGGCTGTGAGGTCCTAAAAATGTTATTTAGGGTTACCGTTCCAGAGTTTAAATCAGTGATTCCCAAAGTGATGCATATGGACCCCAGGGGTCTATGACTAATTTCAAGGAGTCCGCGAAATAGAAATGGGGTTCATGGTACTGGATTGCAAAACTCAAAGCTAATATCGTTATACTTATATCTATAATAAAAAAATTATATATAGTACATATTTATAATTAAAACTAAATAGTAATTAAAAATATTATTCTTTTTTATAAAAATGTGTATAAGTAGGCATTTAATTTGTGGTCGCAATATGGTTGAGCTTGTAGAGCTTGTAAGACTTAATTTGCTGAATATTGAAAGGCTTGACAATATTATTTGCTCTTTTTGAGACAGTCATAGTATTTCTGAATACTAAAGATAAAAAACATTTTAATTGTTGTGAAATAGTGATCTCTTTAGAAGAAAAGAGATGTAGGCGGGACATTAATAGCCATTAATTAAACCTTACAAAATTGTTGCCAAATCTTGATAAATTAATTAATAATAATTTTGCTTGCTTTATTTTTTATTAATATTTTAAATTCGATTATTAAATATAACATGTATTTTTACTTTAAATTTAAATTTAAATATATAATAATAAACTTTAGTACAGTTACAAATTTATAAAAAAAAATCGAGATTAGCCAAATATATGGGGTCCATGGCAAAGCCCAAAGGGTCCATGACACAAAATGTTTGGAAACCTTTAGTTTAAATGGCCAAAAATAATATAACTTAACCACAGTAATTGAAAAATTGTTACAGTAAGACCAAGGGTTACATAAAAGCTCCTAATTTTCAAACTGCATGGGACAATTTTTTTTAAATTTCTGACCTTAATATGGACATTTTCGAATTTCTTTGCTCCCAAGCGCTCAAATGGTTCCAAATTGATAAAAAACAATTCTCTGAAAGTTTTAGCTCTTAATATTAACTTTTAGATTGTGCGCAATTCAATCAAACTTTGTATGGAACTAGCATGGAAAAAATTTTGAAAATTAAAAAAAAAATTAGGTATAACTTAGCGACAAATGAATTAAAAGTGAAAATTCGTGTCATTTTTTATTGAAAATTCGACGCTCTGCAAAATTTTTGAATACAAATATATATTTTCATACAAATATTATTTGATTGAATTGCGCTCTATCTAAAAGACAATATTAAGAGCTAAAACTTTCAGAGGATTGTTTTTTATCAATTTGGAAGCATTTGGGTCCTTGGAAGCAAGGAAATTCGAAATTATTTATATTAAGGACCACCCTACTGTATATACACAGTTATAATTGTTATTATAAAAATTGTAAATAAACCCCAGCATATCTGTATATATCCTCAAATATGAATATATTTATAGATACGTCAACTGTAGACGCAATTTAGTTCACTATTTGTCATATGCTCGTTTGTAACACATTTGACAAGCTGATGTTAATGTGTGGTTTTAATATACATGTGCCTGTAAATGGGACATTTAATTTAGCAGTCGCATTTCACAAGTAGAAAGCACTATAATATAAATATCTATTCATAAATATTTTTTGTTCGGAACATCTCAGTAGCTGCAGAATATAGGAAGGTTTGATTATAGTGATTTTCACAGACCCATTTCCATTTTTATAGTTCCAGACATGCCCAAGGGCGTTTGTCGTATCTGTCTTTCTGTCACAGCCATTTTATACAAGGTTGTACTACATACAGTGCATCAAAAGGAGAGGGTTAATATGGTTAAACAATGCAACTGTAGGGGAGGCTGGGTACGGTTGTGCCACTTTTATCAGGAATCATTTTGTTAATTTACCAGTTAGTTAGGAGGAAAGTAAATTAAATGATAAGGTGAACATTTGTATACGAGGAAATACTGAAATTCGGGCTAAAATACGATGGATTACTCATAAAATTGTATTATTCAAGAAAAGGACGAGTGTCACAACAGTCCACATCCGAGGGACGGTTGTGACAGACATAAAAATAGGTTAAAAAGCAAAAACTATAAGCATCGAAATTGTTTGTAAGGGGCGTCCATTAATCACGTGAGGTTTTAAGGGGGAGGAGGGGGTTTGACAAAATATCACATAATATCACGTGAGAGTGGGAGAGGTATGGTGAGATATCACGTGTATTTATTTTGTAATTGTTTTTTTTTTAAATTCAAACATCTTCAAAAAAAATTTTTTTTTAGTTTTTTCACGCAACTAAAAATACACGTGATGTTTGTTGGGGAGGGAGGATAATTTTGAATATCACCACGTATCTCCAAGGGGAGGGCTCCGAAAATCCTTAAAAACTCGCTCACGTGATTAATGGACGTCCCCTAATGACTTGTATTGTCAGAAATATGTAACACAGCACAACATTATTATTTAAACAAAGCTTATGAATATAATATAACAAAATCTAATTTTTTAAACAAGAAATCTTTTTGAAATCTTTTAATGAAATCAATATCCATTTTTTTCTCTTTCGTTTTTTGTAATGGTTAAGTTAGTAGTAATTTTTTTATCTGTTTAAATATCACCCAAAAAGGACTACAAATACATGTCACATAACACAAAACTAATTGCTGGTAATTAACTACTAATATTTAACTTAAAGCAAAATAACAAACGAAGTGATCTTCCTGTATACAAGTAAGAGTTATTATTGAAAGAAATTGAACAAAAAAACTTACTTGGTTTTTTAAGAGAAAGTTGGTCTACAGACGCTGACTCAATGCACTAATGGAAACTTGTTCGAACAAACGTACTTCATCTTTATTTCTTTTCTCTATCTCAAAATCAGTATAGTTTACTACAGTTACGGGATCCATCCCGCTGACATAGCTTATATCTAGCCACAAGATCCTCCTTGCTGATAAGCATATTTTTAACTATATAAGTAGCAAGATCTCTACATTCGAGGAGGATAATCTTTGCCAGTATTTACACCAGTCCAGTTATATAATTTTAATTCATTATATCATTATATTGTAAAATTCAATTATTTTATATATTTTATTGTAATTATAAGAAATAAAGTTTTTTTTATTTTATTCTCGAATAACGAGTATAAAATTGGCGCAGTCGGTAGGATAAATTCAGGATCATCTATCGCAGATATCCGTTGATCTCAATCATTTAGAATTCAGAACCAATAAAGTGATAGAAAAATCAATAGGATTGAATTCGGAAAGGCCTATCGCAGAATTTCCAATCAATTCAAAGGTGATTGTAGTTCATAGTGTGCAAAAGTGCAAGTGAAAAAAAAATATATTGTGTGAAAAAGTGCGAAGAGGAAATTCGCCGAAACATCTGGAACTGGTGAGTGAAAAATTTTAATTGATAGTAAAATTGCCATCCTCCCTTATCCTTCAATCGCTGGAGATAAGAAAAGCAATTTTTACAGTTTAAATTTTCTTAATTAATTAATTGATTAAATAATATATATACAAGTTTATTTTATTTTTGCATTCCATTGAAACATAATTCCACGTACGCGAATTAGTTTATGGAAATTGGTATTGATTTTATAGAGAACTTAGCAAACTCATTAGCAAATATGTCCCTTCAAAACATTCCCAAATTTGATCATATATTGATCGACACTATTCCAACATTTGGCGGTAACCCCGCAGAACTAAATTCATTTATTTCAAGAGTTAGGGAAATCAAGAATAGATATCATGACAGTAGTAATCCGACATGTATACAGAACGAAATTATTAGGAGTGCAGTTTTTTCGAAACTATATGACAATGCTAAATATGCTATAGAAATTGCCAATGCTAGAGAAATAGATGATATAGTTAGGGTACTAATATCAAAATTTTCAGACCGTAGAGATGATATATCTTTAACTTTTGATCTCCATCATATGAGACAATTACCAAATGAAACCGTTTATCAGTTCTATGAAAGATTTCAAAATTTGATTACAATTTATAATAATTATATATACTTACACCTTACAAACAAAGAAATCATCCTAGATAGATGCAACAACTTCCAAAAAAGTGCCTTGGCCGTATTCATAGCACATGTTAAACAGCCATACAGTTCACTTCTCAGAAATCGTAACGTTTCGTCATTAGAAGAAGCTTTAAGGATTATAGAAAAGGACGACTATGTTAGTAGTGTTAGAGATGACTCAGACCATTTTAGATACAATAGTAAAAGAAATAGTAAACCACAAAGTTATCAGAAAAACGTCCCCAATTTTGCACTTCCTAGAAATTCAAATACGGCAATTCCAAATTATAAGAGACAACATCATTTCCAACCGCATTTTTATACTCCACAAATGTCCCAACCAAATAATTTCCAAACAAATAACTTCCAACCAAATAGCTTCCAATCAAATAACTTTCAAACAAACCAAATGACTCAACAACCATTAAGACCTAACCAACAAAATTCCCCATTTCCAAATCAAACGAACAATACAACAAAAGGTTCTGACTGGACACCTATGAGTGGTGTATCAACTATTAATTCCGCAAATAACAAACAACGACATAACAGACTCTACAATTTAGAAAACATTGATTAGAACAAGATTCATACTCTGACGAACCACATGTGGATTTTCAAACGGACGAACAACGACAAAATCAAACATAGTTGAATTTCACAGTTTTCAAAATTATTCTCTTCCTTATATTCAAATAAGAAATCCAGACCTAAAAATTTTAATTGATTCAGGCTCAACGAAATCATTTATTTGCCCAGAGATTGCTAATAGATATTTCAAAAATTTCATTTATTCTGACCCCTGTACAATAAAAACAGCTCTATCAACCCACACAGAAAATTTTGCATGCAACATCCCAAGCTTCATGAATTCCAAAATAATGAAAATCTTTCATTCCATCTATTTAAGTTTCACGAAACTTTCGATGGGTTGTTAGGAATTGATAACCTAAAAAATTGAAGGCGCTCATTGATTTTAATAATGAATTGCTAGTATTACCTAATACTAATTTAAAATTACATTATTTGAAAAGTCCAAAAAAAATACTTTTTAGTCAACAGATACCAGAAAGATGCATTCAAAAATGTAAAGTCCCAGTTAACATTAAAGAAGGTGAAATTCTAATTACAAGGCAAAATTTTCCAAATTGTTTCATTCCAGATACCGTAACATTAGCAAAAAACAATGAAGCCATAGTTGAAATTCATAACCTAACAGAAAATGAAATTAATTTAACATACACTAAACCTTTAGAAACAGAATCTTATAATTTTACTACAAACAAACCTGATTCACATGTAGATTTCCCACATACTGAAAATTTAATACAGACAGACCACTCAAATTTTGAAGAGAAAAATGCCACTATACCTGTCCACTCCAAATTTCATAGATACCCAAACATTTACCGTCACATAGTAAAGCACAAGTCAGATCAAATAGTGCCTAAATGTAATACATTATTTTCACCGAATGTTGTTTCTCCAAATAAATCGCATAATATGATTTCAAATTTCAGAAATTATAAGTATAGGAAAAAATGATTCATTTAATTTTCACCGGTAGGAATAAATTGATGACTCTCGAATCACGCCTAAGGTTTCACGATACAAAAAATATTGACAAATTTTAGTTAGTTTTAATAGTATTTCAAATAAATTTAAAAATATTATATTTTATTATATTACGTTAATTAATAGAAATAAATTAAATAATTTTCAATGCTGCGTAATGAATTAGATAACGAAGTCAATGAACATGATTACGTTGCTATTCATCCATTTCATTTATTATTATATTTTGATATTATATTTTGAATCTTGAATATTCAATATTATTATGGAACATAATTTTATGATAATGGAATTATAAGAATGCTTTTCAATTTTGAACTCAAAATTAAGCTACGAAAATATTTAATATCATTTTAACATAAATTGATTAATTATATTTTTATCATATATAAATATCAATTGAATGTTTTATTATCGCAAATTGAGAGAAATTGGTATCAATGCATATGGTATCCAATTAACTCAAACAAAATGTTTAATTAATAAAATAGAGTAGGCAATAACAATTGTTACCATAATATAGAGAATAAATTAATGAAAATATTTTAAAGAATATACCACTAGTAATAAATCTTTTGCGTTGTATGTCAACGATAGCGAATATATTGCTGACATTACAAACATTTTAACTTCTACTTTCACTTATTCAGCATTTAAATTAGTTATATGTAATGATTTTAAAGAAGATATTATTGATGTAAATAAACAAAAATTAATAGTAAAAACAATTCACGAAGATTGTTCTAACCATCGAGGAATTAACGAGAACGAATCGCGTATTAGACAAAAATATTATTGGCCAACAATTCGTAATGATATTACTACTTATATTAATAATTGTACATTATGTTCTACTGAAAAATACGACAGAAATCCACCAAAACAAAAATTTTCTATTTCCCCTACAGCTTCGAAACCATTTCAAATTTTACATTTAGACATTCTTACAATTAGTAAACAAAAACTTGTCACAATCATTGATACATTTTCTAAATATGCGCAAGCATATCCTATTGCTTCTAATATAACGCAAAATATAATTAGAGTTCTAATGTTATTTATTTCTCATTTTGGTGTTCCTGATACTTTAATTATGGACAATGGTCCTGATCTAAAATCTTCTGCCTTACAAGAATATTTGAAAATGCATAAAATTAATATCCACTACATAACTCCTTTACATCCAAATTCAAATGGACCTATTGAACGATTTCATTCTACTATTCTAGAACATATACGTATTCTCAAACGCGAAAATAATAATCTTAGTATTCTTGACATTATCCCTTATGCTATTAATGGTTATAATAGTTCTATACATTCAGTGACAAAATTAAAACCATTTGACATTATTTCAGGTCATCTCTCTACGAGATCTCCTTTTGACATAGACATAGAAACAGAAATTCTTACAAATTATTTAGAAGACCACAAACAACGAACAAAGTTAATGTATGAGAAAATTTTTGAAAAGAATTATAGCAACAAAGACAAAACAATATCGAAACATAACGAAACAAGACATGATCCTTTGCAATACGACGAAAACACACGTGCATATTTAAAATCAAACCCGCGAGACAAAACCGCTTCACGTTACAAACAGATACAAGTACAGAAAGATCTAGGAAATACAATTCTTACTGACAAGAATATTACGATACACAAACAAGAACTCAAACGTCCAAAAACTAATACTCAGCAAATCCCACGTGAACAAGATGTTGTTGTTTCAACTAATAATATTACACCTAGTACTAGCAGCAAACAGTGATCAAATTTTTCTTCAAGAATTAAATACAACTGGAATTTTACCTTTTGAATTAGGAAATGCAAAGTTAATCGAAAAATATCATATTTTTATTCATTATGTTAATACAGATTTGATTAAACAACAGATTACTAATTTGGTTACAGATTTTGATACACTTTTATCTATTTTAAATAATAAACATAACGATTATTTGAGAAGATTAGATTCATACATTTCTTTGACAAATACTATGATTAATGTTATTAAAGATAAATATAATATTATTAGACCGGTTAGAAGAATTAAAAGAGGACTTATTAACGGACTAGGTAGCATAATTAAGGAAATTACAGGGAATTTAGATGCACAAGATGCCAAAAAATACGATGACGCTATACGTATATTAGAAACTAACGATGAAATTTATGCAAAAACATTGAATAAACAAATGACATTAAATAATAAGTTAATTGAATATTTTAATGAAACAATTATTAATATTAGAGAAAATGATGTAATATTAAATAAGAAATTGAATGATATCAATGATTATCTAAAATTCGGTAGTTTTAGTCATAATGAATATTTTATAGCTAAAGATAGTTTAGAACAAATTAATTATAGTTTAGTTATTTTAGCAAATATTTTAAACGATTTAGAAATATCATTAGATTTAGCTAAGATGAATTTAGTTCATAACTCAGTAATTAAATTAGATGATTTGAATTTTATGATTAATACTGTAAAGATTTATACAATGTAGAATCATTACCATTTCCCATAGACGATAGTAATCTTCACAAATATTATAATTTACTTAATATTCAATATTATTATTACAGACGAAAAAAATTGTTTTTCTTATCAAATTCCTATCACTCTACCTGAAACCTATAAACATTATAAATTGTTTCCAATTCCAAATACAGAAAATAGAGTCATTATTCCACCTAAACCTTTCCTTACAATTGGCAATAATAACTATCAATTTGATGATGCAAATTGCAAAGAAGTTTCAGAAAAATATTTTTGCAATATTAGACACATATTATCAAACGACGAAGAGAAGAAGTATCATAAAATTATTACAACTAGATAACACTCACATCAAAACATGCAATGAAATTCAAGTCAACATTACACACAATATTATAGAGAAAATAAATAACGCACACTATATTCTTTTACTAAGCACACAATCAAGAATCGATATGATTTGCAATCATCAAGAAGAAACTAAGTTTATTAAAGGAATTTTTCTTTTAAAACTCCCACACTTATGTAAATTCAGCATTGACAAGAAAAACTATTACAATCAAGAGTCGTCTATAGAAGGAAAAGCAATATTTTACCAGATTTAATTTCAACTACAACATTTCAAAATCATCCGAACCAATTGCAATCAAGTCAATTCAAGTAAATGAGCTATCTAAAATTAAAGAAGATCAAGAACAAATTCATAAACTCTATGCAAGGAAGACTGGAATTAACAACAACAGCATCGTGTCAATTATCATGTATATAATATTTATAACTATTATTATTATTTATATCCTGTTCAAGTATTGCAGACAAAGATACAACAAAAAGAAATTACAAATTACTCCAGAAGTAGAGACACCCCAAGAACAAGAGAGCCACAACCAACCACAACCACCAACCTGCACCCGAGGTTTTTCATCTAGGGCCGGAGGGTTACGGGATCCATCCCGCTGACATAGCTTATATCTAGCCACAAGATCCTCCTTGCTGATAAAGCATATTTTTAACTATATAAGTAGCAAGATCTCTACATTCGAGGAGGATAATCTTTGCCAGTATTTACACCAGTCCAGTTATATAATTATAATTCATTATATCATTATATTGTAAAATTCAATTATTTATATATTTTATTGTAATTTTAAGAAATAAAGTTTTTTTATTTTATTCTCGAATAACGAGTATAAAATTCTACCGTAACTTAGCACAACCGTACCCATTCTGCCATTATATAGGAGTTTTAGCTCAAAAAGATAGTGGTATCTCGGTCATACGAAATTTTCGTGATACGAGCCGCTGTCGGCGCGTCTCCTTTGCTATTTTTTATACAAGCTAAATTGTATGTAATTGATCTTAAGCAATAGACTTTTAATTATTTTATAACATTGTATTCTTAAATCGTTCTAACTAATTCATGAAATAACTGGTTTTTGCCCCATTTAGGGATGAATCCGTTGTGCTCATTTCCAAATGCTAAAGGGTCAGTCACGACGTCTTTTTACTCGCATTAATTTAATATTTTATATTCAAATGTATACAGGGTAAGCAAAAGTTTATGAAACGTTGTAGGTGGGGTAAGTAGTACGTGTATGCAGAGAAGTTTTGTAATTGTAACATCGAAAATGCTACATACATAAGAAAATATATACACAACGGCAAATATATATATATATATATATATATATATTATCTATATATATATGGGTGTGTATATTATGTGAATATGAATTTTAATTCGAACGTTAACTTTCCTTCATATACAATTCATCTGCTTCGTGTGCTTTCCTTGCTTTCATTCGTAAATTATTAAGAATGCACCTTGAGTACTTTTTTATATCAGATTTAATAATTACTCTAGATTTTAATAAACTACAAAAGCGAATAAAATTAATAAAAGCGTTAAAATTGTTAAAACTTCAAACCACAAAAACCATATGTGCTACAAAACCACAACACACATTATATTCGCGATATGAAAATCAATTATTTACCACAAATTGAAGTTGTTACTAAATTAAATATCTGTAGGGTAGAGCGGGGCTTAAAGGACCACGAGTAAAAAAGTCCGCCAACCTTATCTCAAAAACAATTAAAGGATAAAATTTTAACGATACTATTTAAAGTAGAAGGCAAAAGACGTGTAATGAACCATCATCTTTAATTCTTACGACGTCGATACAAAACGAGATGAATGGCCATGTGTAAATATTCATAACAAACGTATTTTGTTCCGTTGATAGTTTTTTTTGGTTTCGAGTTCTTTTATTTAATTATTGTACCTGAATATAATTTTTAGGTATACGTTATTCAATTATTTCATAAGATGTATTGTATTTCTAAGTTATATTCAACAGGTTATTTTATATTCCCTATAAAAGCTTACATGTGGGTGGGGGAAAAAGGACCAACTAAACCTTTATCCTGGCGAAGGTGTAAACAATGAGAAATAGTAAATAAAGAACTAAATAAGTTAAAAAAAGCAATTTTACAAGAGACAAATTCAATTAGTAATTATTGAAGAAAGATATTGAAGTTGACGAATATTTCTTTAGAAATAACCAGATCAAGATTATATACAACAAAATCTTTGTATCGAATGTCCCATGAGCTTGAATTTCACATTGGGTAATAATATAGCTATTAATTCGTAAAATT
>NW_020538040.1:147361910-147376264 GCF_003426905.1 Ctenocephalides felis
TTCTCCAAATAAATCGCATAATATGATTTCAAATTTCAGAAAATTATAAGTATAGAAAAAATGATTCATTTAATTTTCACCAGTAGGTAAATAAATGATGACTCTCGAATCACGCCTAAGGTTTCACGATACAAAAATATTGCAAATTTTAGTTAGTTTTTAATATTATTTCAAATAAATTTAAAAAATATATATTTTATTATATTACGTTAATTAATAGAAATAAATTAAATAATTTTTCAATACTGCGTAATGAATTAGATAACGAAGTCAATGAACATGATTACGTTGCTATTCATCCATTTCATTTATTATTACATTTTGATATATATTTGAATCTTAAATATTCAATATTGTATGGAACATAATTTTATGATAATGGAATTATAAGATGCTTTTCAATTTGAACTCAAAATTAAGCTACGAAAATATTTAATATCATTTTAACATAAATTTGATTAATTATATTTTTATCATATATAAATATCAATTGAATGTTTAATTATCGCAAATTGAGAGAAATTGGTATCAATGCATATGGTATCCAATTAACTCAAACAAAATGTTTAATTAATAAAATAGAGTAGGCAATAACAATTGTTACCATAATATAGAGAATAATTAATGAAAATATTTTAAAGAATATACCACTAAATAAATCTTTTGCGTTGTATGTCAACGATAGCGAATATATTGCTGACATTACAAACATTTTAACTTCTACTTTCACTTATTCAGCATTAAATTAGTTTATATGTAATGATTTTAAAGAAGATATTTTGATGTAAATAAACAAAATAATAGTAAAAACAATTCACGAAGATTGTTCTAACCATCGAGGAATTAACGAGAACGAATCGCGTATTAGACAAAAATATTATTGGCCAACAATTCGTATGATATTACTACTCATATTAATAATTGTACATTATGTTCTACTGAAAATACGACAGAAATCCACCAAAAACAAAATTTTCTATTTCCCCTACAGCTTCGAACCATTTCAATTCAAATTTTACATTTAGACATTCTTACAATTAGTAAACAAAAACTTGTCACAATCATTGATACATTTTCTAAATATGCGCAAGCATATCCTATTGCTTCTAATATAACGCAAAATATATTAGAGTTCTAATGTTATTTATTTCTCATTTTGGTGTTCCTGATACTTTAATTATGGACAATGGTCCTGATCTAAAATCTTCTGCCTTACAAGAATATTTGAAAATGCATAAAATTAATATCCACTACATAACTCCTTTACATCCAAATTCAAATGGACCTATTGAACGATTTCATTCTACTATTCTAGAACATATACGTATTCTCAAACGCGAAAATAATAATCTTAGTATTCTTGACATTATCCCTTATGCTATTAATGGTTATAATAGTTCTATACATTCAGTGACAAAATTAAAACCATTTGACATTATTTCAGGTCATCTCTCTACGAGATCTCCTTTTGACATAGACATAGAAACAGAAATTCTTACAAATTATTTAGAAGACCACAAACAACGAACAAAGTTAATGTATGAGAAAATTTTTGAAAAGAATTATAGCAACAAAGACAAAACAATATCGAAACATAACGAAACAAGACATGATCCTTTGCAATACGACGAAAACACACGTGCATATTTAAAATCAAACCCGCGAGACAAAACCGCTTCACGTTACAAACAGATACAAGTACAGAAAGATCTAGGAAATACAATTCTTACTGACAAAATATTACGATACACAAACAAGAACTCAAACGTCCAAAAACTAATACTCAGCAAATCCCACGTGAACAAGATGTTGTTGTTTCAACTAATGATATTACACCTAGTACTAGCAGCAAACAGTGATCAAATTTTTTCTTCAAGAATTAAATACAACTGGAATTTTACCTTTTGAATTAGGAAATGCAAAGTTAATCGAAAAATATCATATTTTTATTCATTATGTTAATACAGATTTGATTAAACAACAGATTACTAATTTGGTTACAGATTTTGATACACTTTTATCTATTTTAAATAATAAACATAACGATTATTTGAGAAGATTAGATTCATATATTTCTTTGACAAATACTATGATTAATGTTATAAAGATAAATATAATATTATTAGACCGGTTAGAAGAATTAAAAAGGACTTATTAACGGACTAGGTAGCATAATTAAGGAAATTACAGGGAATTTAGATGCACAAGATGCCAAAAAGTACGATGACGCTATACGTATATTAGAAACTAACGATGAAATTTATGCAAAAACATTGAATAAACAAATGACATTAAATAATAAGTTAATTGAATATTTTAATGAAACAATTATTAATATTAGAGAAAATGATGTAATATTAAATAAAAATTGAATGATATCAATGATTATCTAAAATTCGGTAGTTTTAGTCATAATGAATATTTTATAGCTAAAGATATTTTTAGAACAATTAATTATAGTTTTAGTTATTTTAGCAAATATTTTAACGATTTAGAAATATCATTAGATTTAGCTAAGATGAATTTAGTTCATAACTCAGTAATTAAATTAGATGATTTGAATTTTATGATTAATACTGTAAAGATTTATACAATGTAGAGTCATTACCATTCCCATAGACGATAGTAATCTTCACAATATTATATTTACTTAATATTCAATATTATTATACACAGACGAAAAAATTGTTTTTCTTATCAATTTCCTATCACTCTACCCCGAAACCTATAAACATATAAATATGTTTTCCAATTCCAAATACCGAAAATAGAGTCATTATTTTACCTAAACCTTTCCTTACAATTGGCAATAATAACTATCAATTTGATGATGCAAATTGCAAAGAAGTTTCAGAAAAATATTTTTGCAACATTAGACACATATTATCAAACGACGAAGAATGTATCATAAAATTATTACAACTAGATAACACTCACATCAAAACATGCAATGAAATTCAAGTCAACATTACACACAATATTATAGAGAAAATAAATAACGCACACTATATTCTTTTACTAAGCACACAATCAAGAATCGATATGATTTGCAATCATCAAGAAGAAACTAAGTTTATTAAAGGAATTTTTCTTTTAAAACTCCCACACTTATGTAAATTCAGCATTGACAAGAAAAACTATTACAATCAAGAGTCGTCCATAGAAGGAAAAGCAATTATTTTACCAAGATTTAATTTCAACTACAACATTTCAAAATCATCCGAACCAATTGCAATCAAGTCAATTCAAGTAAATGAGCTATCTAATTAAAGAAGAAAGAAGATCAAGAACAAATTCATAAACTCTATGCAAGGAAGACTGGAGTTAACAACCAGCATCGTGTCAATTATCATGTATATAAATTTTATAACTTATTATTATTTATATCCTGTTCAAGTATTGCAGACAAGATACAACAAAAAGAAATTACAAATCACTCCAGAAGTAGAGACACCCCAAGAACAAGAGAGCCACAACCACCACAACCACCAACCTGCACCCCGAGGTTTTTCATCTAGGGCCGGAGGAGTTACGGGATCCATCCCGCTGACATAGCTTATATCTAGCCACAAGATCCTCCTTGCTGATAAAGCATATTTTTAACTATATAAGTAGCAAGATCTCTACATTCGAGGAGGATAATCTTTGCCAGTATTTACACCAGTCCAGTTATATAATTTTAATTCATTATATCATTATATTGTAAAATTCAATTATTTTTATATTTTATTGTAATTATAAGAAATAAAGTTTTTTTTATTTTATTCTCGAATAACGAGTATAAAATTCTACCGTAACTTAGCACAACCGTACCCATTCTGCCCTATTATATAGGAGTTTTAGCTCAAAAAGATAGTGGTATCTCGTCATACGAAATTTTCGTGATACGAGCCGCTGTCGGCGCGTCTCCTTTGCTTCTTTATACAAGCAAAATTGTATGTAATTGATCTTAGCAATAGACTTTTCATTTATTTTATTAACATTGTATTCTTAAATCGTTCTAACTAATTCATGAAATAACTGTGTTTTTGCCCCATTTAGGGATGAATCCGTGTGCTCATTTCCAAATGCTAAAGGTCAGTCACGACGTCTTTTTACTCGCATTAATTTAATATTTATTATTCAAATGTATACAGGGTAAGCAAAAGTTTATGAAACGTTGTAGGTGGAGTACGTGTATGCAGAGAAGTTTTGTAATTGTAACATCGAAAAATGCTACATACATAAGAAAATATATACACAACGGCAAATATATATATATATATATATATATATATATATATATATATATATGGGTGTGTATATTATGTGGAATATGAATTTTAATTCGAACGTTAACTTTCCTTCATATACAATTTCATCTGCTTCGTGTGCTTTTCCTTGCTTTCATTCGTAAATTATTAAGAATGCACCTTGAGTACTTTTTTATATTCAGATTTAATTAATTACTCTAGATTTTAATAAACTACAAAAGCGATAAAATTAATAAAAGCGTTAAAATTGTTAAAACTTCAAACCACAAAAACCATATGTGCTACAAAACCACAACACACATTATATTCGCGAATATGAAAATCAATTTATTTACCACAAATTGAAGTTGTTACTAAATTAAATATCTGTAGGGTAGAGCGGGGCTTAAAGGACCACGAGTAAAAAAAGTCCGCCAACCTTATCTCAAAAACAATTAAAGGATAAAATTTTTTAACGATACTATTTTAAAGTAGAAGGCAAAAGACGTGTAATGAACCATCATCTTAATTCTTACGACGTCGATACAACGAGATGAATGGCCATGTGTAAATATTCATAACAAACGTATTTTGTTCCGTTGATAGTTTTTTTGGTTTCGAGTTCTTTTATTTAATTTATTGTACCTGAATATAATTTTTAGGTATACGTTATTCAATTATTTCATAAGATGTATTGTTATTTCTAAGTTATATTCAACAGGTTATTTTATATATTCCCTATAAAAGCTTACATGTGGGTGGGGTAAAAAGGACCAACTAAACCTTTATCCTGGCGAAGGTGTAAACAATGAGAAATAGTAAATAAAGAACTAAATTAAGTTAAAAAAAGCAATTTTACAAGAGACAAATTCAATTAGTAATTATTGAAGAAAGATATTGAAGTTGACGAATATTTCTTTAGAAATACCAGATCAAGATTATATACAACAAAATCTTTGTATCGAATGTTCCCATGAGCTTGAATTTCACATTGGGTAATAATATAGCTATTAATTCGTAAAATTTCTTTAAAATTAAGAAAAATGTCTTTGGTATAGTTTGCCCCCTGGCTGCCCCTTGTTACCCCGCCCATGGGGCAAAAAGGGACAGCTCACAAATTTTAGAAAAATAGTTAAAAAAAACGAATTTCTATAATTAGGAGGTAACTGAAAATTTTACTGAAAGTAGTGCGATAGTTGTTTGTTTGATACATGTTATGTCTTGTCATGTAATTCATTTAGTTTTAGACTGTGTAATTACTGAAAGTGAAGTTGGACCTTTGTGCCCCGCCCTAACCTACCTATTTGACGAAATTTAATATTTTATAATTTTATTTAATAACTTGATCACATTATAACTTTTTATATACATACTCTTTATTTTTAACAGCGATCAGAACTACGTATTGTTTGAGCTGTATTTGCTAACTTACATTCCTAACCTGTTATTTTTTTCGAGAATGCAAACCAGTGTTTAACCACTTTTCTTTTCATATTAATATGTAATGTACTATATATTACATATGTGTATCTAATAGTGTTGACTTGTATGTGATGCAGCAATGCCCGCGAAAGACAATTTGCCTTTGATATTCTATTCAAAATCTGTAACCTCTAATGGAGTTTTGATATCATACTGCTTGATATTGAGTTTGCCTAAGTCTACGTCTTGCAGGCTACGCCATGGATGGCTCATTTTTTTATATATTGTTTTATAATTGTTCATGATATGGTTAATATTGATACCATCTTCGTAACCACTTGGGTGTTAGGATTTGATAGGCAATGGGAATACTGTTACATTAATTTTGCTGATTCGAGATGAGAATTATTTCAGTTCACTGGCCATATATAACTATATATATATATATATATATATATATATATATATATATATATATATATACGTGTGTGTATATAATATTATAATACAGAAATTTTCATCAACAAAAATGAATAATTTGTCAAAATCAAGTTCTTGTGCAATTTATGAAATAACAAACGATTTTAGGAAATAACTGATAAATTATTCCCAAATATGAAGCAAGATCATTATTAATAATTCGTCTTACATCAATCTCCTTTTATCAGCAATCATAAAATTGAAAGCTTAACGAAGTCGAATTGATTAGATTGAATTACGAGAAATAACTTAATTCATCAACAGTATTATATTAACAATGCAATTAATAATATTAATGATGTGAAATATGACGATAGGTCAGATGGAACGACCTTAAGAATCAATTAAGATGTTACAATCAATTTTCAAAGAAGCGGCTCTCTTTTGTTACACAATGTGCAATAGTAAAGCGATTCACTCACAGACATATTTTAAATTGGTAAAAAACTACTATTAATTTTACTGGTTTACTGTTTTAAAATTTCGTAATTCAAATTATTCGGTCAAATAGGTTTTGTTGTAAATGATTTAAAATTTTTCATTGAAATGGACAATAACAATGAAAATTCCATCTAAATAATTTTCTAGAGCATGTTTGTGGACTGTACTGATGTTCGATCCGGAATTTAATATTGAAGATCTTCCACATGACATTGCTCAGGTTATATTGACTTTAAAATACATTTTCAAGCAATAATTGATGTCGCTTCCGAAATACAATAGTTATACGACCAATCGAGTGCATTGTTCAATAATAATAAAATCGATATTGATATATATATATATATATATATATATATATATATATATATATATATATATATATATATATATGATTTAGTAGTTAATTTTGATGTTGAAATATATGAGTGAGTTCTTGAGGGCGATACATCAAACAAAGAAAAGCCATAGATTTATAAAATAATCTTTATTTCCAAACGTTTCGACATTCAATTTAATGTCATCATCAGTGGATATTACGTTGGTTAGTTACATATAGAGAAGTGTACACAGCACTAGAGATTTGGCACTAACATTTATACAACTAACTTGTCAGCACTATGCATTTTTTATATAATTTTTTTGTATGATGTAAACAGAAAAATGATAGTTTTATTGAACAAAAATGTAAGTAGAATTATGTAATTTCTGCCACGACACCTGTACTTTGCTAGTACCGAGGCATGTATCAATACGATACATGCCTCGGTACTAGCAAAGTACAGGTGTCGTGGCAGAAATTACATAATTCTACTTACATTTTTGTTCAATAAAACTATCATTTTTCTGTTTACATCATACAAAAAAATTATATAAAAAATGCATAGTGCTGACAAGTTAGTTGTATAAATGTTAGTGCCAAATCTCTAGTGCTGTGTACACTTCTCTATATGTAACTAACCAACGTAATATCCACTGATGATGACATTAAATTGAATGTCGAAACGTTTGGAAATAAAGATTATTTTATAAACTTTGGCTTTTCTTTGTTTGATGTATCGCCCTCAAGAACTCACTCATATATATATATATATATATATATATATATATATATATATATATAAATTTTTATTACGATCATATGTTCTTCAAACTAATTGTATTTTTTTTTGTTGCAGGTAAGAGCTGATTCTTTGTTATATTGCGCAAATGAGTAGTGGTAAGATTTATTATTATATCCATAAACTTATTTTTTACCTAGGGGTAAAATAGATTATTTTATTATCAAACCTATTTTTTTATAATAAATTATGCATCATGAGCAATTATGATCAATTTACTTGTACCATATTTTGCCTAAATTCATTGTGAAATTGCTTTCCAAACCTACATAGATCTGTTTTGTATTTAAAAATATTCACTGATTAAAGGATTTTTATTAGGATTATAAATCAACATAGGTGTGGTGATGCCTAATTAATTGTTTAAATCTGTTAGTTGAGCTTTCATGTAGATTAGTGATTAGAGCTATGGGCTTCCATTCAGAAGTTGCAGGTTAGTTCGTAGAAGTGACGTCGGTTTTTACTTGGAAATATCGATAACAATATGTTTCCAAGTGAAAATAGCTCTTTCCCGGTATTGCTAAAAAACTTAATGAGTATTACAGATATTGTAATAATAAAATCATGAAATAGAAATAGACTAACCGTTGGGTTACCTTCTGAAAAGCGACGTAATTGAGTGAAATCAATAAGAAAAATCGAGCTTTTATGATCCTTAAGTTCTGATCGCTGTTCAAATACATAAATCTATTTGATGGAATATTTTATTGCGTATACAATATTTTTTTGTGAAACTATTGTTCTCGAGCGTACAATAAATTTTTAATCATTTTCATAATACCCACTGTATAAAACTTTTTCCTTAATATAGACCAAGACAAGGTTTCTACCACGTAAAACTTTCATTACAAGGTCTCAAATGATCGATTTTCAAATATAATACTCGTGCTTCCTAATTATTAATGGCATGTAAAAAATTCATGCAGTTTTCCGGCTACATGGGATGGTTAATTGTGTTTTAATTATGTTGTCAGAGTCAATCTCCTGACACGTAGCCTTCATGACCACTGTGGCATATGACCTACTTCTCACAGCATCATGTACCATAGCTAAGCTGAGGGCGACATCAATAACTTGCATATAATATTATTTATATACGTGAAATATAAATACTTGTATATGCTAGTTCTTAGAAAATATATATTTCTGGAATTATTAAAATTCTATTTCTCTTGTTGAGTTGACTATGTCAATAGGAGAAAAATATTGCTGAGATATTTACTTGAAAGCTCGGAGTATTTTGCATGAATCTTCTCGAAGAGATGTTTTGTAAATAAATTTTATTTTTTTAATTTATAAAAATGTAGAACGGTGTTACATATAAATATAAAATAGAGTTTTGAAAATATAATTATAGTTACTTGCTTTTTGATTAATTTCCATCTTAACAAATGAGGAGTTTCTCCATGCCTCTATGGTGAAAGCTCTGATGCTTGCAACCTAGGATTTTAGTTTCGGCATCCACTTCTAACAGCTTGATATCAAGCAGTAGTGATATCGATTTTTACTTGGAAATATACATGTTTTGAAGTAAAAATAACCCTCTCCCAGCAATGATACCTAAAAATAAAAATATATCTTCAGTATTAGAGAAAATCTAATAATAAAAATATATCAATTGTAGATAGACCAACCGTCGGGTTGTCTTCTAAAATGCCATGTATTCAAAAATTATCATCACACTCATAGGACTTTTCAGTTTATTCCATATATTATATATGAATTACTTTGTGTTTTTGTATCAATGCTGTTGGTGTCTTATACATAAGTTCCTTTGTATTTTTTTATGCAACTTGCAGTTTTGCAAAAAAAATCCTACTTCATTGACACTTTACTTCCATTCAGAAATTAACCGATGCGTATGGAGAATTGTTGGAGACAGTTGGCAGTACGCCAATGTCAGAGCTAGTTTCCAACTATTTGTAAAGAAAGATGCACCATGTTCTGGAAGCTTTCTATTAATTGCAGATAAAGGACAAATAACAATGTGAGAAAATAAATTTTCAGAGTTATAGAAGTCGATTCCTTGCGATCACTGTTAACCAATTTAAATTAACTATTAAATCCGTGTAAAGGAAAACCTAGTTTCAGGCAACCTTATATCACAAAACCCAACACTATTGTATTATTAACAGCAATCAGAACTTAGTTCTATAAGCTTGTTGTGACGACTTCTAATCGCGTGGCCTTTTAAATGACAATCCAACGATTTGACTATTTCTTTTTGATATTATCATTGTTATTTTTAATATTAACAGCATCCAGAATACAATATACTATACACTATTTGGCTTAATTCATTCTCATACTTATAAACATACATATGAACTTATTGTGCTAAATTTTAATATATCAAAAGTTGCCACTACAATGAGTGATTATCCAATTCTGTTTATTTCTTCAAAGATGTGGTAACGCAATTGGTCTTGAATATTGTCTTTTGAAAACTTCTCCTTCAGTCTTCTTGAGACTTAAATTTGCCGCCCCGGTTTCGACTTTAAAAATGTGGTCACCTTGATACTAATGACTTTTTATTAGGCTTGCACCGAATATTCGTTTACTATTCGGTATTCGGCATGTTCGGCATATTCGGCACTTTTTTAATATTCGAACCAATACCGAATAGTTAGTATCAAAGGCGCCGCCGCCGCTCAGCAACAGTATCGTTGGAGTTTTATCTTTCTAATATATAAGAAATAATATTGAGTTTATAAAAAAAATTAAATTTTTATGAAAAAATTAATTGGAAATACATTTATATATATGCAAAGAATCGCATTTTTCATGATTTTACCATTTTTTTCTCTATCACATATGGTATTCAAGTATGCATTATTTGGCCGAATAGTATAAATGATGCCAATTATTCCAAATAACCGTATAGTGGTTGCAAGTTTAGGCATAAAACTTGAATGAATATGTAGCGCATTAGTAATATAACAACTACTGATAGTAATTACATTTATACAACGAGTTTGGACGCCAAAAACCTGCCGAATGGTTGCCGAATATTCGGTATTCGGTCCCTGGAGCATGCCGAATATTCGGTATTCGGCATTTTGCCGAATATAATATTCGTTGCAAACCTACTTTTTATTGGATGCAGAAATTCCTGATAAGTAATATTTTCAATTGCTATAAATATTTTCAAGTGCAAACCAATGCTCAATGTGACCAATGCTTGGAATCAGGATTTCCGAGGCGGATATCGATCGTTGTACTTCTGATTGAAATTCCATAGCTCTAACCACTAATCCGCGGAACAGATGATTCTGATATCAGAATAAATTTTTTCTATATGCTAAATACGGACCTTTGTGAGTTTTAACATTTAAGTTTCAGTTAAATCGCAAACGGTAAGCGTTTCGATATTGTCGGATGGCGAGGCGTCGTGCGTTTGTTTATCTCCCTGAATGGGCCCGTAGTGCCATGTGCGTTTTTCTCAAGTGCCCGCGTTGCATGGGTGCTTCGGAATCGTTTCTATGGCTTTTGTCTATAAATAAACTTAACAGACGAAGCGTCGCGACGGCATTACTACAATATAAAGCTACTTGTAATGGATACATTTTCTCTCGAACAACATATAATAATAATTCCTTCTTGAACTTTCCTTGAGATATTAGCATTATCTAAGATTATAGGATAATTGCTAAAATTTCAGACTTCTGTGTGGCAAGCATAAATTTCTGCATTTACCAGGGACTTTTTCACAAAGTTAATCAAGTTACTATATAAGAATTGTGATGATGCCATTTATATCACCTGATAGTCCAGTCATTATAGTAATTTCACTTTGGAATTCGAGATACCCAGCTGTAAGTCTGTAAATACTTGTTATATTGACACACTAAAGTTGTCTCAAAACTTACATATGGCATTGACACCCATATGTAGGTTTTGAGACAACTTTAGGGTGTCATTATACAAGTATTTACAGACTTACAGCTGGGTATCTCGATTTCCAAAATTCTTACCTAATTTAAGCTTAAATGACTGCACTATGAGTATTTGTTACTTATAACAATTTTAAATGTTCAAAAGCGTCCTTAAATATTACATTGGTTATTTCAAATAAAGTAAATCAATTACAAGTAGTACACACAGCAATATTTATGTTACATTACTATGTATTATTGATACACTTTTTATTATTATTATTATTCAAGAACAATTTGTAATAGTATAAATTACCGATTACTATATGTCCTAAAAGGAACGTATGTAGGGTAAGGCAGGCACAAAGGTCCAATTTCACTTTGAGTAATTATATTGTAAAAACCAACCAATTATATCACAAAAAATAACATATCAAACATACAATTATCGGGCTATGTTCAGTAAACTCTACAATTCATTATGTTTTTTTGCTGTTTTTGAAAAATTTGTCACTCGGTCCTTTTTGCCTCGTAGGCGGGGTAAAATGGTACGGCCAGGAGGCAAACAGGTCCAATATCCTATTTTTCATATAGAATCTAATAAAACAATTAAATAACATATGTTAAGATTTCATAAACTAAACAAAAATGCTCACAACCAAAAAACTATAATAACATCGACTGAAAATACTTTTGTTATGAAACTCTCAATAATCAACGTCGTAAGAATTGAAATGTTGGCTAGTAAACCCTTTTTCCCTCTACTTTCAAATAATGTTGTTAAAAAATTTTTAACTTCACTTGTTTTTGAGATATCGATAATGGATCTTTTTACTCGTGGACTTTTAAGCCCCGCTTTACCAAATTCCAAAATTATAATTCATAGGTTTTAAAGAGTCGATGACAACAATCCAATGTATAATTATTTTTATAGTATTTCTTGTATTATTATAATTGCAAAAAAAGATAAATTAAATTAACCTTTTCCACTCGGATGACGCAAAATTCATATAAATCTCGGAATTCTCGAGTGGAAAGGGTTAATAGTTATTTTAACTCTGCTGATGAATATTTCTGACGAAGTAAGATGTGCCCATTAAATTTCTATTTGGCATAGGTTAAATAATAAAGCTATTATTAAGTAAAATCCATTTAAAATTAAAAATAAGACATTAGATCTATTTGACTCTAGCTGTTTCTCTTCACCCCACCTATAGGGTAAAAAACGGACAAATGACAAATTTTAGAAAATTAGTACAAATAATATATTTTTATAATTAAGAATTAACTGGAAATTTTATCGATAATTCGTTAGTTGTTTATTTGATACGTGTAATGTGTTGTAATGTGGTTCACTCGGTTTAGACAGTACAATCACTGAAAGTCAAATTGGACATTGATACCCTATTCAATATCCAACATATATCGAATTTCCTGGTGTTAAAAAAGCGGTTAACAAACGGTTCAAATGGTCATAAACAGTTCGATAAATTTGTCCCCAAAAGCTGTTATTCGGTGGTGCAATTAACCTTCGACAACGTAGTGAAGCTTTGACATGAAAATTGCTTTAGCAATTTGCAAACCAATTCTGGCACAGGCATACTGTCAACAAAGCTCCATAGGCAGGAGTTCAATTTTACATTTTTATTGTGTAAAATGTGATTAATCAAATTACTAGATTTTTGCTACATTGCTAGATTACTAGCAATTCAACTCTTCTACATGAAAGCCTGTTATATCCACCCTAAAAAAATAAAATGATTTAAAGTACAGAAAATGGTACCAGGGAAAAAATCTTTTGGTTTTTAGAACCGACTTTCTACATATGTATATATGTATATATGAATAATGAGTTATAAGTGGACCATAGCTCTGTACGGATCAGAAACGTGGACTCTAAGAAAGGCTGACAAAAAACTAACTGGAGAATTTTGAAATGTGGTGCTTTAAACAAAAATGGAGAACATAAAGTTGAAAGGCGAAATAATGAATGAAGTCCTGAGAAAAGTGGGCGAGGAAAGAACTCTACTGAGCAAGACCATTAAAGGACCCATTCTGCAAAACGAGTGTCTTAAACTTACTACTTATTACTTATTTTACGAAGGTAAAATAGAAGGTCTAAAATGTTTGAGAAGAAGAAGAATGTAGATGGTTGATGACTTATGCGAAAAAATATATAGGGAAGTCAAAGTCGAAGCACAGTTCTAGGATGGAAGCAGAAGTTTGGAAAGAAAAATAGATTATATAATAAAAAATAATAAGAAAAATAAATATAATAAAAAAGTAAAAAAGTGATTAATTAATGAAATTGTAATGGGTATAAGAAACAAGGGAAGGAAAGGAAATCATTTGTGGTGCTCGCACACCATGGATCAGCCTTCGGGTCGTCTACTATTTATTTTTATTATATGGTATATGTATATATGTATATATGCACATATTTATGTATGTATAGGTATATATAAATTAGATATGCCAAACTTTTTAAATTGAGCAATGCCTAAACTTTTATTTTTCAGAAATGATTTACGTCTTCTACTTTCCTCGACAAATCAATTTCCACTTGAAATATTCCATATCATGAATTTTATACGTTATATGGATACATAACAGATGTATGCTTTTCGAAAGTACAATAAACTTTGTCGCCCTCATATATTGCATGAGCCCAGCTTTCGATAGCTCTGACAGATAAATCATGATTTGCCTTATTATCGTAAACTGATATGATGGATATTTATTTAGCTTACATAAGAAACTGAATTACATTCTTCGTTTTGGAG
>NW_020538040.1:147377264-147393419 GCF_003426905.1 Ctenocephalides felis
TCATCTTGGTTCTAATTTATAAGGTCATTTACATAGAAATAAGTTCCAATAATTGTCAGTAATAAATGTGAGCACTATCTAAAAGTAAAAGTAGTCTTATCAAAATAAATTTTATTTTTATGAAAGTAGCATGAACAAATAAAAATCGTTAAATTTGTATGTGCAAAGTTGGTATAGCAAGAAAGTTGAAAAAAAGACAAGAACAAAAAAAAAAAGAAAATTTAATGCATACGTATTATTATATAAATTACAAGAACTATATTCATAATAAAATGATATCATTAAATTTATTTAAAACCTTATTCGAGATTCATTCTATATGATCTCAAAAATCCTCCGTTCGTGGTATTATGTCATATGTGTGTAACTTTTCTCCAAAACGAAGAATGTAATTCATTTTCTTATGTAAGCTAAATAAATATCCATCATATCAGTTTACGATAATAAGGCAAATCATGATTTATCTGTCAGAGCTATCGAAAGCTGGGCTCGCAATATATATGAGGGCGACAAAGTTTATTGTACTTTCGAAAAGCATACATCTGTTATGTATCCATATATAACGTATAAAATTCATGATATGGAATATTTCAAGTGGAAATTGATTTGTCGAGGAAAGTAGAAGACGTAAATCATTTCTGAAAAATAAAAGTTTAGGCATTGCTCAATTTAAAAGTTTGGCATATCTAATTTATATATACCTATACATACATAAATATGTGCATATATACATATATACATATACCATATAATAAAAATAAATAGTAGACGACCCGAAGGCTGATCCATGGTGTGCGAGCACCACAAATGATTTCCTTTCCTTCCCTTGTTTCTTATACCCATTACAATTTCATTAATTAATCACTTTTTTACTTTTTTATTATATTTATTTTTCTTATTATTTTTTATTATATAATCTATTTTTCTTTCCAAACTTCTGCTTCCATCCTAGAACTGTGCTTCGACTTTGACTTCCCTATATATTTTTTCGCATAAGTCATCAACCATCTACATTCTTCTTCTTCTCAAACATTTTAGACCTTCTATTTTACCTTCGTAAAATAAGTAATAAGTAGTAAGTTTAAGACACTCGTTTTGCAGAATGGGTCCTTTAATGGTCTTGCTCAGTAGAGTTCTTTCCTCGCCCACTTTTCTCAGGACTTCATTCATTATTTCGCCTTTCAACTTTATGTTCTCCATTTTTGTTTAAAGCACCACATTTCAAAATTCTCCAGTTAGTTTTTTGTCAGCCTTTCTTAGAGTCCACGTTTCTGATCCGTACAGAGCTATGGTCCACTTATAACTCATTATTCATATATACATATATACATATGTAGAAAGTCGGTTCTAAAAACCAAAAGATTTTTTCCCTGGTACCATTTTCTGTACTTTAAATCATTTTATTTTTTTAGGGTGGATATAACAGGCTTTCATGTAGAAGAGTTGAATTGCTAGTAATCTAGCAATGTAGCAAAAATCTAGTAATTTGATTAATCACATTTTACACAATAAAAATGTAAAATTGAACTCCTGCCTATGGAGCTTTGTTGACAGTATGCCTGTGCCAGAATTGGTTTGCAAATTGCTAAAGCAATTTTCATGTCAAAGCTTCACTACGTTGTCGAAGGTTAATTGCACCACCGAATAACAGCTTTTGGGGACAAATTTATCGAACTGTTTATGACCATTTGAACCGTTTGTTAACCGCTTTTTTAACACCAGGAAATCCGATATATGTTGGATATTGAATAGGGTATCAATGTCCAATTTGACTTTCAGTGATTGTACTGTCTAAACCGAGTGAAACCCATTACAACACATTACACGTATCAAATAAACAACTAACGAATTATCGATAAAATTTCCAGTTAATTCTTAATTATAAAAATATATTATTTGTACTAATTTTCTAAAATTTGTCATTTGTCCGTTTTTTACCCTATAGGTGGGTGAAGAGAAACAGCTAGAGTCAAATAGATCTAATGTCTTATTTTAATTTTAAATGGATTTTACTTAATAATAGCTTTATTATTTAACCTATGCCAAATAGAAATTTAATGGGCACATCTTACTTCGTCAGAAATATTCATCAGCAGAGTTGAAATAACTATTAACCCTTTCCACTCGAGAATTCCGAGATTTATATGAATTTTGCGTCATCCGAGTGGAAAAGGTTAATTTAATTTATCTTTTTTTGCAATTATAATAATACAAGAAATACTATAAAAATAATTATACATTGGATTGTTGTCATCGACTCTTTAAAACCTATGAATTATAATTTTGGAATTTGGTAAAGCGGGGCTTAAAAGTCCACGAGTAAAAAGATCCATTATCGATATCTCAAAAACAAGTGAAGTTAAAAATTTTTTAACAACATTATTTGAAAGTAGAGGGAAAAAGGGTTTACTAGCCAACATTTCAATTCTTACGACGTTGATTATTGAGAGTTTCATAACAAAAGTATTTTCAGTCGATGTTATTATAGTTTTTTGGTTGTGAGCATTTTTGTTTAGTTTATGAAACCTTAACATATGTTATTTAATTGTTTTATTAGATTCTATATGAAAAATAGGATATTGGACCTGTTTGCCTCCTGGCCGTACCATTTTACCCCGCCTACGAGGCAAAAAGGACCGAGTGACAAATTTTTCAAAAACAGCAAAAAACATAATGAATTGTAGAGTTTACTGAACATAGCCCGATAATTGTATGTTTGATATGTTATTTTTGTGATATAATTGGTTGGTTTTTACAATATAATTACTCAAAGTGAAATTGGACCTTTGTGCCTGCCTTACCCTACATACGTTCCTTTTAGGACATATAGTAATCGGTAATTTATACTATTACAAATTGTTCTTGAATAATAATAATAATAAAAAGTGTATCAATAATACATAGTAATGTAACATAAATATTGCTGTGTGTACTACTTGTAATTGATTTACTTTATTTGAAATAACCAATGTAATATTTAAGGACGCTTTTGAACATTTAAAATTGTTATAAGTAACAAATACTCATAGTGCAGTCATTTAAGCTTAAATTAGGTAAGAATTTTGGAAATCGAGATACCCAGCTGTAAGTCTGTAAATACTTGTATAATGACACCCTAAAGTTGTCTCAAAACCTACATATGGGTGTCAATGCCATATGTAAGTTTTGAGACAACTTTAGTGTGTCAATATAACAAGTATTTACAGACTTACAGCTGGGTATCTCGAATTTTAAAGTGAAATTACTATAATGACTGGACTATCAGGTGATATAAATGGCATCATCACAATTCTTATATAGTAACTTGATTAACTTTGTGAAAAAGTCCCTGGTAAATGCAGAAATTTATGCTTGCCACACAGAAGTCTGAAATTTTAGCAATTATCCTATAATCTTAGATAATGCTAATATCTCAAGGAAAGTTCAAGAAGGAATTATTATTATATGTTGTTCGAGAGAAAATGTATCCATTACAAGTAGCTTTATATTGTAGTAATGCCGTCGCGACGCTTCGTCTGTTAAGTTTATTTATAGACAAAAGCCATAGAAACGATTCCGAAGCACCCATGCAACGCGGGCACTTGAGAAAAACGCACATGGCACTACGGGCCCATTCAGGGAGATAAACAAACGCACGACGCCTCGCCATCCGACAATATCGAAACGCTTACCGTTTGCGATTTAACTGAAACTTAAATGTTAAAACTCACAAAGGTCCGTATTTAGCATATAGAAGAAATTTATTCTGATATCAGAATCATCTGTTCCGCGGATTAGTGGTTAGAGCTATGGAATTTCAATCAGAAGTACAACGATCGATATCCGCCTCGGAAAATCCTGATTCCAAGCATTGGTCACATTGAGCATTGGTTTGCACTTGAAAATATTTATAGCAATTGAAAATATTACTTATCAGGAATTTCTGCATCCAATAAAAAGTAGGTTTGCAACGAATATTATATTCGGCAAAATGCCGAATACCGAATATTCGGCATGCTCCAGGGACCGAATACCGAATATTCGGCAACCATTCGGCAGGTTTTTGGCGTCCAAACTCGTTGTATAAATGTAATTACTATCAGTAGTTGTTATATTACTAATGCGCTACATATTCATTCAAGTTTTATGCCTAAACTTGCAACCACTATACGGTTATTTGGAATAATTGGCATCATTTATACTATTCGGCCAAATAATGCATACTTGAATACCATATGTGATAGAGAAAAAAATGGTAAAATCATGAAAAATGCGATTCTTTGCATATATATAAATGTATTTCCAATTAATTTTTTCATAAAAATTTAATTTTTTTTATAAACTCAATATTATTTCTTATATATTAGAAAGATAAAACTCCAACGATACTGTTGCTGAGCGGCGGCGGCGCCTTTGATACTAACTATTCGGTATTGGTTCGAATATTAAAAAAAGTGCCGAATATGCCGAACATGCCGAATACCGAATAGTAAACGAATATTCGGTGCAAGCCTAATAAAAAGTCATTAGTATCAAGGTGACCACATTTTTAAAGTCGAAACCGGGGCGGCAAATTTAAGTCTCAAGAAGACTGAAGGAGAAGTTTTCAAAAGACAATATTCAAGACCAATTGCGTTACCACATCTTTGAAGAAATAAACAGAATTGGATAATCACTCATTGTAGTGGCAACTTTTGATATATTAAAATTTAGCACAATAAGTTCATATGTATGTTAAGTATGAGAATGAATTAAGCCAAATAGTGTATAGTATATTGTATTCTGGATGCTGTTAATATTAAAAATAACAATGATAATATCAAAAAGAAATAGTCAAATCGTTGGATTGTCATTTAAAAGGCCACGCGATTAGAAGTCGTCACAACAAGCTTATAGAACTAAGTTCTGATTGCTGTTAATAATACAATAGTGTTGGGTTTTGTGATATAAGGTTGCCTGAAACTAGGTTTTCCTTTACACGGATTTAATAGTTAATTTAAATTGGTTAACAGTGATCGCAAGGAATCGACTTCTATAACTCTGAAAATTTATTTTCTCACATTGTTATTTGTCCTTTATCTGCAATTAATAGAAAGCTTCCAGAACATGGTGCATCTTTCTTTACAAATAGTTGGAAACTAGCTCTGACATTGGCGTACTGCCAACTGTCTCCAACAATTCTCCATACGCATCGGTTAATTTCTGAATGGAAGTAAAGTGTCAATGAAGTAGGATTTTTTTTGCAAAACTGCAAGTTGCATAAAAAAATACAAAGGAACTTATGTATAAGACACCAACAGCATTGATACAAAAACACAAAGTAATTCATATATAATATATGGAATAAACTGAAAAGTCCTATGAGTGTGATGATAATTTTTGAATACATGGCATTTTAGAAGACAACCCGACGGTTGGTCTATCTACAATTGATATATTTTTATTATTAGATTTTCTCTAATACTGAAGATATATTTTTATTTTTAGGTATCATTGCTGGGAGAGGGTTATTTTTACTTCAAAACATGTATATTTCCAAGTAAAAATCGATATCACTACTGCTTGATATCAAGCTGTTAGAAGTGGATGCCGAAACTAAAATCCTAGGTTGCAAGCATCAGAGCTTTCACCATAGAGGCATGGAGAAACTCCTCATTTGTTAAGATGGAAATTAATCAAAAAGCAAGTAACTATAATTATATTTTCAAAACTCTATTTTATATTTATATGTAACACCGTTCTACATTTTTATAAATTAAAAAAATAAAATTTATTTACAAAACATCTCTTCGAGAAGATTCATGCAAAATACTCCGAGCTTTCAAGTAAATATCTCAGCAATATTTTTCTCCTATTGACATAGTCAACTCAACAAGAGAAATAGAATTTTAATAATTCCAGAAATATATATTTTCTAAGAACTAGCATATACAAGTATTTATATTTCACGTATATAAATAATATTATATGCAAGTTATTGATGTCGCCCTCAGCTTAGCTATGGTACATGATGCTGTGAGAAGTAGGTCATATGCCACAGTGGTCATGAAGGCTACGTGTCAGGAGATTGACTCTGACAACATAATTAAAACACAATTAACCATCTCATGTAGCCGGAAAACTGCATGAATTTTTTACATGCCATTAATAATTAGGAAGCACGAGTATTATATTTGAAAATCGATCATTTGAGACCTTGTAATGAAAGTTTTACGTGGTAGAAACCTTGTCTTAGTCTATATTAAGGGAAAAGTTTTATACAGTGGGTATTATGAAAATGATTAAAAATTTATTGTACGCTCGAGAACAATGGTTTCACAAAAAAAAAATTGTATACGCAATAAAATATTCCATCAAATAGATTTATGTATTTGAACAGCGATCAGAACTTAAGAATCATAAAAGCTCGATTTTTCTTATTGATTTCACTCAATTACGTCGCTTTTCAGAAGGTAACCCAACGGTTAGTCTATTTCTATTTCATGATTTTATTATTACAATATCTGTAATACTCATGAAGTTTTTTAGCAATACCGGGAAAGAGCTATTTTCACTTGGAAACATATTGTTATCGATATTTCCAAGTAAAAACCGACGTCACTTCTACGAACTAACCTGCAACTTCTGAATGGAAGCCCATAGCTCTAATCACTAATCTACATGAAAGCCCAACTAACAGATTTAAATAATTAATTAGGCATCACCACACCTATGTTGATTTATAATACTAATCCTTTAATCAGTGAATATTTTTAAATACAAAACAGATCTACGTAGGTTTGGAAAGCAATTTCACAATGAATTTAGGCAAAATATGGTACAAGTAAATTGATCATAATTTCTCATGATGCATAATTTATTATAAAAAAATAGGTTTGATAATAAAATAATCTATTTTACCCCTAGGTAAAAAATAAGTTTATGGATATAATAATAAATCTTACCACTACTCATTTGCGCAATATAACAAAGAATCAGCTCTTACCTGCAACAAAAAAAAATACAATTAGTTTGAAGAACATATGATCGTAATGAAATTTATATATATATATATATATATATATATATATATATTATCAATATCGGTTTATCAAATATTTTTGAACAATGCACTCGATTGTGTCGTATAACTATTGTATTTCGGAAGCGACATCAATTATTGCTTGAAAATGTATTTTCAAGTCAATATAACTTGAGCATTGCAATGTGGAAGATCTTCAATATTAAATTTTCCTGAATTGGATCGAACATCAGTACAGTCCACAAACATGCTCTAGAAATTTATTTAGATGGAATGTTCATTGTTATAGTCGATTTCAATGAAATTTTTTAAATCATTTACAAAACCTATTTGACCGAATAATTTAGATTACAAAATTTAAAACAGTAAACCAGTAAATATAGTAAATAGTAGTTTTTTAAAATATTTTTTAATTCATAAACTTACTTTCACATACCAATTTAAAATATGTCTGTGAGTGATTTACTATTGCACATTGTGTAACAAAAGAGAGCCGCTTCTTTGAAAATTGATTGTAACATCTTAATTGATTCTTAAGGTCGTTCCATCTGACCTATCGTCATATTTCACATCATTAATATTATTAATTGCATTGTTAATATAATACTGTTGATGAATTAAGTTATTTCTCGTAATTCAATCTAATCAATTCGACTTCGTTAAGCTTTCAATTTTATGTTTGCTGATAAAAGGAGATTGATGTAAGACGAATTATTAATAATGGTCTTGCTTCATATTTGGGAATAATTTATCAGTTATTTCCTAAAATCGTTTGTTATTTCATAAATTGCACAAGAACTTGATTTTGTAATATAATTTTTTTTTGTATTAAAAATTTATGTATTATAATATTATATACACACACGTATATATATATATATATATATATATATATATATATATAGTTATATATGGCCAGTGAACTGAAATAATTCTCATCTCGAATCAGCAAAATTAATGTAACAGTATTCCCAACACCCAAGTGGTTACGAAGATGGTATCAATATTAACCATATCATGAACAATTTATATAAGAAAATGAGCCATCTCTGGCGTAGCCGGCAAGACGTAAACTTAGCCAAGCCCAATATCAAGCAGTATGATATCAAAACTCCATTAGAGGTTACAGATTTTAAATAGAATATCAAAGGAAAATTGTCTTTCGCGGGCATTGCTGCATCACATACAAGTCAACGTTATTAGATATACATATGTAATCGATAGTACATTATATATTGATATGAAAAGAAAAGTGGTTAACCACTGGGTTGCCATCCCGAAGAAAATAAAAGGTTAGGAATGTAAGTTAGCAAATGCAGCTCAAACAATACGTAGTTCTGATCGCTGTTAAAAATAAAGAGTATATAAAAAGCTATAATCTGTTCAAGTTATTAAATAAAATTATAAAATATTAAATTTCGTCAAATAGGTAGGTTAGGGCGGGGCACAAAGATCCAACTTCACTTTCAGTAATTACACAGTCTAAAACTAAATGAATTACATGACTTGACATAACATGTATCAAACAAACAACTATCGCACTACTTTCAGTAAAATTTTCAGTTACCTCCTAATTATAGAAATTCGTTTTTTTAACAATTTTACTAAAATTTGTGAGCTGTCCCTTTTTGCCCCATGGGCGGGGTAACAAGGGACAGCCAGGGGGCAAACTATACCAAAGACATTTTTTTTTATTTTAAATAAATTTTACGAATTAATAGCTATATTATTTACCCAATGTGAAATTCAAGTTCATGGGAACATTCGATACAAAGATTTTGTTGTATATAATCTTGATCTAGTATTTCTAAAGAAATATTCGTCAACTTCAATATCTTTCTTCAATAATTACTAATTGAATTTGTCTCTTGTAAAATTGCTTTTTTTAACTTAATTTAGTTCTTTATTTACTATTTCTCATTGTTTACACCTTCGCCAGGATAAAAGTTTAGTTGGTCCTTTTTACCCCACCCCCATGTAAGCTTTTACAGGGAATATATAAAATAGCCTGTTGAATATAACTTAAAAATAACAATACATCTTATGAAATAATTAATTAATGTATACCTAAAAATTATATTCAGGTACAATAAATTAAATAAAAGAATTCAAAACCAAAAAAACTATCAACGGAACAAAATACGTTTGTTATGAATATTTACACATGGCCATTCATCTCGTTGCATCGACCTCATAAGAATTAAGATGATGGTTCATTACACGTCTTTTGCCTTCTACTTCAAAATAGTATCGTTAAAAAATTTTATCCTTTAATTGTTTTTGAGATAAGGTTGGCGGACTTTTTTTACTCGGGGTCCTTTAAGCCCCACTCTACCCTACAGATATTTAATTTAGTAACAACTTCAATTTGTGGTAAATAAATTGATTTTCATATTCGCGAATATAATGTGTGTTGTGGTTTTGTAGCACACATGGTTTTTGTGGTTTGAAGTTTTAACAATTTTAACGCTTTTATTAATTTTATCGCTTTTGTAGTTTATTAAAATCTAGAGTAATTAATTAAACCTGAATATAAAAAAGTACTCAAGGCGCATTCTTAATAATTTACGAATGAAAGCAAGGAAAAGCACACGATGAAATTGTATATGAAGGAAAGTTAACGTTCGAATTAAAATTCATATTCCACATTATATGCTGTTGTGTATATATTTTCTTATGTATGTAGCATTTTCCGATGTTACAATTACAAAACTTCTCTGCATACACGTACTCCACCTACATCGTTTCATAAACTTTTGCTTACCCTGTATACATTTGAATAATAAATATTAAATTAATGCGAGTAAAAAGACGTCGTGACTGACCTTTAGCATTTGGAAATGAGCACACGGATTCATCCCTAAATGGGGCAAAAACACAGTTATTTCATGAATTTGTTTAGAACGATTTCAAAATACAGTGGTACCCCGCCTTACGAGCTTAATTCGTTCCGAAACCACACTCGCATGTCGAATCTCTCGTATCTCGAAGCAATTTTTTCTATATAAATACAGTAAAATGCCATTAATTCGTTCCAGCACAGTATTTATAAATAATTAAATACATATTCTGCAAAAATATAGCAACTTACTAAATAAAAAATGACAAAATTATCATTATTTTTAATTTTTGCGTTTCAAAAAAACTATCCAATTAGCACGATTTCGAATACGCTAGGAGCGATTTGTTGCTTTGTGATACTAGCGGCTCGTATCACGAATTTTGCTCGTATAAAGAAGCAAAGGAGACGCGCCGATGGCGGCTCGTATCTCGAGAATCTCATATGATGAGTCGCTCGTAAGGCGAAGTACCACTGTATTTTTGAGCTAAAACTCCTATATAATAGGGGAGAATGGGTACGGTTGTACCAGGTTACGGTAGTAAACTATACCGATTTTGAGATAGGTTCCAAAGGAATAAAGGTGAGGTATGTTTGTTCGAACAAGTTTCAATTATTGCATCGAGTCAGCGGCTGTAGACCGCCAAGTAAGTTTTAAAAAGCCAAGTAAGTTTTTTTGTTCGATTTCTTTTAATAACAACTGTTACTTGACATACGGATAGATCACTTCGTTTGTTATTTTGTTGAAAGATAGATATTAGTAGTCAATTACCAGCAATAAGTTTTGGTTTATGATATGTACTTCTAGTCCCTTTTGGGTGAAATTGAAACAGAAAAAAAAATTACTAACTTAACTAACAAAAGACAAAAGAGAAAGAGAAAGAAAAAGGAATATTGAGTTTATTAAAAGATTTCACAAAGATTTCTTGTTTTAAAAAATAATATTTTGTTATATTATATTCATAAGCTTTGTTTAAATAATAATGTTGTGTTGTGTTAAATATTTCTGACAATGAAAGTAGTTAAAAACCAATTTGGAGCTTATAGTTTTTGTTTCTTAACCTATTTTTATGCCTGTCACAACCGTTTCTCGGATGTGGACGATTGTAACACTCGCCCTTATTTTGTATAATTCGATTTTATTCAATTCAAATTTGATCCATCGTAATTTAATGCCAGAATTTTAGTATTTTCTCATAGACAAATGTTCAACTTATCATTTAATTTATTTTCCTCCCAGTGGCACAACCGTACCCAGTCTCCTCTACAGTTGCAATGTTTAACCATATTAACCCCCTACTGGTAAATTAACAAAATGATTGCTGATCAAAAAAGTGGCACAACCGTATCCAGTCTCCCCTGGAAATGCCCTATTACCCTTTGTATTAACCCTTTACTGGTAAATCAACAAAATGATTTTTTTAAGAGTGGCACAACCGTACCCAGTCTCCTCTACTGTTGCATTGTTTACCCATATTAACCCTCTCCTTTTGATGCACTGTATGTAGTTCAACCTTGTATAAAATAGCTGTGACAGAAAGACAGATACGACAAACGCCCTTGGGCATGTCTGGAACTATAAAAATGGAAATGGGTCTGTGAAAATCACTATAATCAAACCTTCCTATATTCTGCAGCTACTGAGATGTTCCGGACAAAAAATATTTATGAATAGATATTTATATTATAGTGCTTTCTACTTGTGAAATGCGACTGCTAAATTAAATGTCCCATTTACAGGCACATGTATATTAAAACCACACATTAACATCAGCTTGTCAAATGTGTTACAAACGAGCATATGATAAATAGTGAACTAAATTGCGTCTACAGTTGACATATCTATAAATATAATCATGTTTGAGGATATATACAGATATAATGGGGTTTATTCACATTTTTTATATCTAACAATCAAATGTATTTAAAATGATTATAATTGTGTATATATAGGGTGTCCAAAAACTCAAGGAGTTAGAAAAAAATGTCCTATTCAGTTTGAGAATTATGAGCTTTTATGTAAGGCTTAAAGCTTTGGTCTTACTGTAACCATTTTTCAGTTACTGTGGTTAAGTTATATTATTTGTGGCCATTTAAACTAAAGTGGTCAAGATTTGACCAGGGCTTTTATTTAACCTGGGACCCTTCGGGGTAGGGGATACAATTATATGAATATAAATACCTGTAACATATAATAATAAGAGAGTCTAGCAAATGTAATAAGAGAAGAAGGTTGTAGAGCGTAGTTCAATATATGTCATAAATTAAATAGTGGTTTTATTCACATCTTCTTATGGTGATGAAATATTTATAATTTACAGTCCACTCAATATCAAATCAATCAAAGTGATCCTCAACATAATTGGTCCATTTCGAGCCGAATTTTAGATCAAAATTGGTCACATTAAGCCAAATTTTAGATCATAAATTGTCGATCTGATCCGAATATAAAAACTACAAGTGGAATAATATACTGTGATTTGTGATTTTGATCTCGTGCTATATTGAGTCGTGTAGTGGTTTGTTGTATGTCATCACGGATTTGAGACAATCGGTCCGTTCGAGAACCCGACTGGAGCAAATTGCTAGCCAATATAGCATTTCAATACAACTCTTCAAGATCTCAAAGGACGACTGCTGCGTATTGTTTAGAACTATTAACAATACTGCGTACGCATAGCTGGTTCCTGCAGGAAGTTTATTCAACCATTGGAAGCAGATTTATCTTGGCCACTAGTTGTCGGATGCTGCAAATGGACACTCCTCCAGAGAAATATCAGCTAAGTCGATTTATTTTCTAGATTTCTATTGTTTTTATTGTTTCTGTTTTACCAGATAATATTTTATGGATTTTGCTTCATTTGTCGAGCATACAACATTAATGTCTTGACCGAAATAGTCTTATCATAGGGATATTGTTAATAATTCAATAGTATTAGTGAATATTTTTATTATTCTTTACCTTGATTGTCAAGTGCTTTGTTGGAATAATTGTTGAAAATGTTGTAATTGAAAATTTTGAGATACTAGTCTGAATATTATATATTAGATGTCATTTAATTGCCATATATAATACATAATTTAGTAAAATCAATTGTAACAGTTAACGCGTCCCATAACATTTCGGTAAAATTATTTTCATAAGTATTAAATTATAATTATTATTTTTAATATTTTTCGAGTTTTCGTGATATTTAATCAAAATGGCAGAATTAAAAAGTTATTATCTAAACGCCAAAATATTAAAATTAAATTTGAAAAAACCTTGAGTAGGGATCTTCAAGGAGAGCCTACAAATTTATTAAACGTTTTAAAAACGCGGCATGAAAAAGATTATTTTAATTTTGAAAATATACAAGATTCAATTAATGAATTATCTGATGAGCACACTTCAGAAGCGCAAGTGATCGATGATTTATATATAGAGGTAATCTTTAAATTAGAACGTTTGTTAAGCACAATTTCAGAGCCCGTTAATAAGAAAAATGTAGATAGCAAACCGAAATAAAGTTGCCCGACATTTCGATACCAAAATTTGACGGATCGTACAAAAATTGGGTAGGGTTTAAAGAATTATTTTATGCAACTATTCACAATAATAATAGTTTGTCTAACGTACAGAAATTTTATTATTTAAAAGGACATTTGATCGGAGAAGCCGCAGAAGCAATTAATAATTTGCAGTTGAGTGACAGTAATTACCAGATAGCGTTAGATTTATTGTGCGCGAAATTTGAGAATGTTTGCCTAATTACTTATTCCTATTTACAAGCATTAACAGATTTACCTTCACTGTCTAAATTAAATTCATCAAACATAAAATCTTTTTCTAATAACGCTCAGCAAATTATTAATTCGCTTAAGGCTATTAACACTAATGTTGATAATTGGGATCAGTTGTTAGCCTTTTATTATTGAATAAATTTGACATAAGTACTAGGGTTAAATTTAATAGTTGCAGATGCCAAAAACAGTTACCGACGGTGTTGGAAATTTTCACGTTTTTAGACCAACAAAGAACGGCATTGGAAATATCACAAGGAATAAATTTAAATACCTTAAATAAATACAACTCTACAGAGAGGAAATCCTTATTGTCCCGATCGAATAATGTTGACAATGCATGCGCTTTATGCAATAATAATCATTATTTAGTAAATTGCTCCAAATTTCTTTCTATGGCATTATCTGATCGAGAGAATTTTATTAGCGGCAACGGATTATGTTCTAATTGTTTGCAAAGGGGACATTTACGACATAAATGCTTTAAAAGGTATAGATGTGGGATATGTTCTCAGAAACATCATAGTTTGCTCCATAAAGATAAGCAAATAAATATTAATCGGCCAGGTATAGACGAACCCGACAATGCTAGCAATACGTCTAATATGGTTATGAATACAAATCTCGCGACGGGGGGTGCGCTTTTACCTACAGTAAATTTGTTTGCGAAAAGTAATAAAGGAAGCCGTGTTAAAATTCGAGCAATATTGGATTCAGGTTCGGAAATTAATATAATATCAAAATCGCTATTTAAAAAGTTGGGCGTGAAATCTCAATCAACGAGCCTTAAACTGCACGGTGTTGATGGGATTTCAACGCAATCAAATAATTTTATAAATTTAGAAATATCGAATGAAGATAGCACATTTATAAAAAAAATAAATGCATTTGTGCTCGAGAAAATATCGAGTCCACTACCTGCGCAGCAAATTCAAATTTCTAAACTAAATCTGCCAATTGGATTAATTCTTTCGGATCCAAACTTCAATATACCTCGCGAAATAGATATGCTGATAGGGTTGATACGTTTTTCGAAATTCTCGGTAACGAAAGAATTATTCTAGGTCCCGCTAAGCCTATTTACAAAACACGGTATTCGGTTGGACACTAACGGGTAGATATGAGTCAAATATAATCAATAGCAAGGCAAATAATAATCATATATCCGTCACAGAATCTCTCACTAAACATGGTAAAGTTACACGCGTTGAAAAGTTACATAAATTATCGACACACAAAGAAACGTGTGAACCATTCTTTTCAAAAAAACTTTCGCGAAACAAGAATTGGCGGTGCAGAAACCCCGATAAAAAATTAAAATATTTTGAATCCTGTAATTATGGAACTGTTTGTGCACCATTTCTTGCACATACACGTATAAACATTTAACTTTTGACAAGGATCTTAACTTTCGTTTGGCGGCAGATGCATTGCGCAATTGGGCTATGCCAATTTAGTTTTAAAGAAGTAAGTAGTAGAGTAATTACATTGTACGTAATATTTATTAATGATTGCAACATTGTTCGCGACATGAGACAAACGGATAGAAGTCGGAATATTAAATTCGGTTTTACTAGCTTTTATACAACAAACCGATCACTCGCGTTTATGAAGATGTTACAAGTCGCTTCAATCTATCACGTGGTCTATTTTTTATTATAAGACGCGTTAACTGATGTATTGCGTAATAATTAACTGACTTGTTAACAGTGATGTCACTAAGAATAATAATACATTTTCAATTTTGATTTACGTCTGCATTTAATTATAATTAAGAGCCGACAGTTACAATGTCGCCATCTACGGAATCAAAAATATGTCTTGATTGATTTTACAGATGATATTAATATTGTTAACTAATGTATCATGTAATGGTTATAAAACTGATGTATTTACTGATATACCTATGCATATATGTTTGGATAATTTCAACTAAATGATTATATTTTTATAATTCAGAGTTCATTTTAATCGTATTCTTTGATACACTTACACATGTATGTTTAGATGATTTGACTAAAATGTATTAATTGTAATTTTTATAGTTCAATTTTAATGTTAATTTTACTTTTGATATATGTTCTACTAATTACTAATTAAGAAATATATAATAAAATGATAGATAATAAGTTACAGGGTAAAAGATATTAGATAATAAGAAGTCATATTTTTGTAATATTTAATCAATTGTTCAGCATTAATTATAATGCAGGGCCGGCAGTATGGTCAAGATTTGACCAGGGCTTTTATTTAACCTGGGACCCTTCGGGGTAGGGGATACAATTATATGAATATAAATACCTGTAACATATAATAATAAGAGAGTCTAGCAAATGTAATAAGAGAAGAAGGTTGTAGAGCGTAGTTCAATATATGTCATAAATTAAATAGTGGTTTTATTCACATCTTCTTATGGTGATGAAATATTTATAATTTACAGTCCACTCAATATCAAATCAATCAAAGTGATCCTCACCATAAAGGTTTCCAAACATTTTGTGTAATGGACCCTTTGGGCTTTGCCATGGACCCC
>NW_020538040.1:147394419-147411720 GCF_003426905.1 Ctenocephalides felis
CAGTGACAATTTTATCCATATAAATTAGATTATAAGTATTTTTATCTAGTTTTATTCCTATAAATAGGATTTTCAGTAGAAAATTCCTTGCGATACTCCAAAGTTATATTTGATCAAGAAAAATAGATTGTGAAATACTGTTATGGTAATCTGTTAATATGTTTACTATATAATTATTAGCTTTGTTGAGAGAGCTAGTTGAAAAAACACAAAAATATGAGATTATGTACATTGTGCATACATAATTCAGGTATGATAAAAATGAAAACATATATGCAATTAATAAACACATTAATAATTACCAGAACAAATGGCAAATGATATATTATACCAAATTTGGTACAGCATGTACCAATTTCAAAGTTAATACTGACACTGTATTCTAAAAAATGTTGTTGATCATTTATTTGGTAAATATTGATATCTTTAAAATTATGTACATCGACATGCCAAGTAAAATATAAGAAGTAAACATTATACTATAATACCAGTGCTTCCCAAACGCTCATGTGCGGAGTGGCGATTCATAAAAATACATTATTAAAGTTAATTCAAATCATCAAATTGATTTCTATAATTCAAATAAATATAAAAAATATAAATAAATAAAAAACATCAGTAATAAACAGTTTTTTTTTACTTTCGACAATCCGCTAAAGCAAAGTGTGGGCTCATTCATGCATTGTTTTTTCACATTGGTTTTCTACAAATTAAATCATTTATACGCGTATAAAATAAGCTTTTATAACTATTATTTATCAAAAAAAAAAAAAAATGTTAAGGAGATTACTACTGAGATGTTACCTTTGTACAAAAATATAAAATATACATATATATTTATATAGTTAAAACTATAAAAATATTATCTCATAAATAATTAACTAAATTAATCAATAATATTTTCATCATGTGTTTTATAAACGATTAAAAATGTCGTTTTAAGGACTAAATAAGCAAATATGATCAAATACTTATATACTGATGCTTGAAAGCTATATTTACTGTAAATACAAGCCTTTAAAATCAAAAATCAAACAACAAGTTTTCGAGTTTATTTTGAAATTAAAACTGCTCCATCAAGCGCTGATGAAAAATGCTATTGTTGTATGAAATTTTGTATGTTAAACTATAAATCAAACAGAAAACGAATTTTTTTTATATGAAATTAACACCGATAATCAACTAAAGTTAAAGAAACAATCAAATCTTATACTTATGCACATATAGTTTCTGATTTAAATAATTTTCTTTAAGCAAAAATAACTCATATTTTTAAATGTGCTGATGGTCAATGAATATATAGATGGATGATCAATACTTTTAGAAATATAATAATAGTGTCGCATTCCATATTAGCAATAAATTCTAATAAATAGTTGAAATATACATTTCGCATATATTAATAAATTTTCAAATATTGTCTAATTGAATCTTTACAGTTAAAACTTATACAAAAAAGTATATCTTTTAAGATAAAGCAAGTTTTGCAACTATGCTGATAAATAAGAAACTTATCCCACATTTCAAATTAATCTATCACCACAATGATTGCTTGTATAAATGTCATCAGTACAATCTGAATTTGATATCTTACCCGAAGTGACCGTTTTCCTCAGGGGCATGTTGCTTAATGATGTGACGCTACTGCTCTGCAGCTGACAAATCGACTGATGGCAAAGGCGTAGGCGTATCGGAATGCGAACGTTCGTGCATTCCGACACCAACTCCGCCACCGACCACTCGACCGACCATGCCGCTGCCATTACTACTTATGGAATGAACGTACACTTGACTTCCGCAGCATGCAGGGCCTTAAAGACAAATTAAAGACAAATTTAAAAACAAATAAAGATCTGTATCAATAATCAAAAGTTCTAAAATATATCGTAGTCTCTAGCAATAATCAAATTAATTACAGTAGAACCTCGATTATCGGAGTTCTAATTGTTGTCGATAGGCATTCAAAAATCCGGATAATCGAATATATGAAAGAATAATGTTGTGTATTTAATGAAAATAACAAATACATGCATAGACATCAACGGAAATAATGTTCATTGGGAAATTAAAACTTCCCTATGTATGCACATATAGATTTTCTTAGATTACATTACAAACATATACTAACTTAATCATGCAAAAATTCGATTTGTAGATATGTACATACATAGAAATTGATCGCGGTTGGTAGTCCGGATGATCGCGAATCCGTATAACTGAGGTCTGGATAAACGAGGTTCTACTGTATAACCAAATCAATAAAGACATAAAACGGGCAAACTTAGAAAGTCCTTAGAAAGAGCTCCAATTCTTTTTTTAATTTCAGTTTTTTAATAGTATTCAAAATCAAGAGTCCTTTCAGAAGGTAGAAATAATTATTTTTATTGTTAAAACAATATGTATGTTATTTATATAGAAAAGTAAGTTTTTGAGTAATTTTCTTTAATAAAAAATGTGTGTTGCTTTTCGTGTTAAGAACAGTTTTTACAAGTACAGTTGTTATGATCATTCATTATTTAGATCATATAAATTTTCTTCTTGGTCAAAATATATATAAGAGCTATGTTTTTTTCTGTATAAATGTACAATGATAAGACAAAATTAATATAAAATGACCTACATTTTTATCATTTCTCTTATAAGTATCTTTCATAATTTTCGAGATATTATGAAAAAAAAAGTTTTTTTAAAAATCAAACTTTTTTTTCTAAATTCGTGACTTTGAAAAATTATATGTGTTATAAAGCAGCCAAATTGCTAAAATACTTAATACTTCAATATAATTAATTCTAGGCGGAATATGATTAATTGTAATTTTGGCAAATAAAACCCGTTTATTTAATTTTTGAAGTAAAACTTCTTTAGGCGCGACTAGGGTGTAAATCCGTACGAATGCAACGGAAATAGCGTTACGCCCGAACTGTACGTCATTCGCTCTCGATGAAATTATTTCAATACGGGTCGATTGTGATTAGTCATCGTGTATGTGAATAGAGATCTGTCGTAGTATGCGTGCCGGCATCAACGTTGAATGCATACCAATATCAACAAGAAAATCGGCATAGCTAAATAAACATTCTAAGTTACATCGTAGTAGTACAAATCTTGATTTAATGAAAAATGCCTGAATCAGAAGAATATTTTATCCTGTTCCTTTAAAATAATAAAACAAATTAAACATTTGTGCCGTGCACTAAACATAAGTTCATTGATTAGAAATTATTTCTATATTATTCGAAGTTTCTATAAATCTTTGAAGTTATTAAAATGGAAAATATTTTAGGCAAGACAGATATTACAGTCGTTCAAAGAATGAGATTATATCGCCAGCGAAAAAGTAAAAAATACAAGCAGTCAATGAATGTATGTTAATTTTAATTACATGAAGTTCTTCAAACACAATTACATGATGAGTGAAGTTGCAAAAACAATATTTGTTTAGGCGTTGTTTAACATAATCCACTGTGTGAACAAATATTATAGAATTTATTAATCAGCAATTACTTCATTTCTCTAATTAAGGTTCATTTCTAAACCCTAATTACAATAACAAACCGATCATGTCATATTTGAGTATGACTTTAATTACATTATTTAAATATTATCCATATTTTTTATGCTATTATAATTATATAATTTATAATTTAACATTATATAAATGTGTATAATGGTTGAAACTAATAAATTACTATTCAACATTATTCAAAATTGTTATATGATGTTATTTATTTTTACTTAAATGCCACCTTGTACAGTAGCAAATAAGTTTAGCTTCAATCGCGTGTAAACCTTACGCGCACTCTTTTTTTTATGATATAAAATAATATTCAATTAATAACTGTACTTATAATAACTATCATTAACACAAAAATAAATATATAAATATTTTTTTTCAATGAAAACCACTCAAAAACTTATTTTCTTATATAAATAACATACATATTGTTTAAATAGTAAAAATAATTATTTCCCTTTCTTAAAGGTTTCTCATTTTTAATAATATCAAAAACAAAATAATAAAAAGAATAAAATAGGAACTGTTTTTGAAGTCATATAATCTTTACTGACTTGACTAATAGCGTAATTAAATATAATATAATACAATTAATGAGAGCAAGAAAAAATATTGAAACACATTTTAGAAAGAAAATAATAATATATGAAATGATCATAGCAACACCTTATTGCATTGCTTATTGAATAAGATTTCATATATAGTTAAGTAATTTAAAAGTTTCATTTAAACAAAATATCTTTGTCCTGAATTTTTATAATTTATTGTCGATTAATACCTGTGACGCTAGCAGAACCTATCCTGCGATGATGTGCGCCGGGAGAGGGAATTGAGGCTTGTGAAGCCGTTAGCCCTGTTCCAGGTAGAAGCCCATGGTGATGAGGATGATGATGGTGATGCAAAGCGTGATGATGATGTACCATTCCCTGCATAGGTAAGGCAGAACCAGGGTGTCGCGGCTGGTGGGGCCGCGTTTTTGTAGGTTCGGATAGGGCAAGAATCTTGCGAACAGCTTGCGGCGACGCGGCGCCTACATTAAATGATAAACGAAACATCAATGACTAATTATTGCAACTATGATTTAATTCTAACAATTGTTCAAAACATGTGCTATTTATTAAAACAAGAAAATAAAATTAGATTAAATAACAACATGACTTTCAGTACTAGAATTACTTTAACATTGTTAAGCACTAACTGCATTTTCATAATGCAAAAAAATAAGTAATGAAAAACATATGAATGTAACATTTAGATTACAAGAATCAAACATTGTTTAAAAACGAAACGATTTTTTAATTAGGAAAGAAGCAAATATTTAATCGCAATAAGGGTAATAAAATGAGTATAAAATATGTTTGTCACTAAAACTGAAATTCTCACAGCAATATATTTCAAAGCTTTAATACATTCAAAATGTGATGTTATAAAATTATATATAATTTTCAAATAGGCAGTTAAAAAAATAGCAATTTTCTAGTAAATTAAACATAACATGAAACTGTTTGAATAAATTTTTGTATAGTTTAGAGAAAATATGAGTATAATTTTTTGCTTCACATGCTTTGAATGAGAACACATATGCTCGCAATTTGTGAATAAAAATGTTTAAGCTATCATTAATTGTCAATTATGTCAAAAGCATGCCATTTATATTTGCATAAGTGCTGCAAGTTAGTCACAATTAAAATAAAAATTAAGAGTTTAAGATTTCACACAAATATTAACCAATACCATTGTTGAAACATACTATTTAAAAAAATAGTACATATGAATAATAACTCCTCATTCACATATATATGCTTTTTCATAGAGACCAATATTCAATCAAGTAAATTTAGCGCAATTGTGGACACTACTATATTATGTTAATTTATATAAGTCAGAAACATATTTCATTAAGAAAGTCAAATAGATTTTTTGTCAAATATTTAATTGTTATTCAATATTGCTACTTAAGATCAGTAGCATAAAAAGTCAAATTCAGTGAAGTAAAATTAAGCATTCAACTAAAATTATAAAGTTCACAAATGATTACCAAATTTAGTAGCTGCAATTCCCTTCTTCCCTTCACTGGCAGAACTTGCACTGCTAGTTGTGGATAAGGTAGGTGATGGATGCCTTTTTCTAATTGGAACAGAATTGGGTGCTGAACCACTAGGTTCACATTCCAAAGATAAAGCATGTAACTTTTCCTCATCAGTTATTATTTTCATGTTATTCAGATAGGCTTTAACTCTTCTCACCATCTGAGCTTCTTCGAACATCTTTTTAGGATTGGGTGCAGCTGTTGACTTTTTACGTCTTTTACAGTTGCTTGACCTGGGTAAATAATAACTATGATAATGATTTCATATATACACATAATTAATATAAAAGAAATATAGTATTCCATAGAATAGAAGCATTAAAGTCTATAAGTCTAAAATTTTTTGTATTTGAATAAAATACATAAAGTTTATATTTTCCTGACCTTGCTGAGCATTTGTTCCCCCTGTAGTGGCAGTTGTCATCTGATTCAATGCAACCATAGCTGAACTTGGAGGCTGTCCTCCCAGCTCGAGCATAGTCAACAAGTCATAAGGACTGCTACACATATTTGTCAAGGATCTTACTTCTTTAGCAATCATTCTCAATTTTTCAAAATTTACTAAACCATCCACACGTGAATCATTTCCCAAATGAATAATGTTAAGTCTTTTTTCACAATGGGGTAAAATGGTATCTGAAATTAAAAAAAACACACTAGATAGTAAATTATTTTCAGATAAAATTTATACATAACAATAATGATTAGTTACTTAATCATCAATAATTAATTACGACAATTGAAATTTAAAGAAACTTATAAACGTTTTTTTGGTAATAAAACAAATATAAGATAATTATAATTTTAATAGTTATCAGAAATATTTATCAAAAAATTATTGATTATTGTATGAAATTGTAAAATAAATCCCTAAATTGTATTATTTTGAAACATATAAACTCACAATGGGCGGTTTGCTTTGTTCAGAACTTATAAGTTGTCTATATTTAGACATATTTCTTGAAGGATCCATCAGTTCTTGCAAATCTGAAAACAATCTTTGATATTTTGTTGATAATTTTTCCCAAGAAACTCTCAATCGTGAAACAGCACCATGACCAAGGCCAGAAATTATTGCAAACATGGAATTAAAATTCTTGCATTCTTTACATTGCCCTGTAAAAATGAACAAAACACCAAATATAAATAAATAATTAATATTACACATAAATAAAAATTTATCAAATAATATGTATTTCTGGAGGAAAAGTACATAATGTAATAACTGAATTAGTAACAACAAGAACTGTTGTGTCACATGTAAATCAAGTAATTTAAATTTAGAATTTTAAGAACTGATGTAGTAAAAAGTATATTTTGCTGTCTCAAAATCTATTTCTGTCATTTAAACAATTTAGAATATAATTACATTTAGTAATATATATATATATATATATATATATATATATATATATATACATATATATATATATATATGTACGCATGCATATCAGAATTATGTACTAATAAAAAATATTCACATACTTGCTACTTTGATAAATTGTTTAATAATCTTGCTTCTTCTAACTAGGTTATGTTCACTGCATACTTCTGTAACCACCCAGAACATTTCTCTATTAACTAGTTCTGAAAACTGCGATAACATCGGCATTCCATATCTGCTCTTCAGTTCAAAGAGATCATCAACATACTCAGTACTTTCAATTTGCCTGAATATACTAAAGTCTTGTAAAGTCAACTGTATAGCAATTTCTACAGCATTTAATTGTAAGAAATAAACAGCGCCTTCCCTGACCAACTCAGGTGCCATTTCATCAGCAACTAATGTTTCTGTTATGCCATTAGTTTTTAAGTAATATCGAGAATTTAAACCTATTCTTTCTGCTAAATTCTGCAATTGGTCAGGTAATCGTCTTTGTTTTATCATTCCACCCTCTGCCACTGATACTTCACACAGTGAAAAATTAGAGCTTGGGTCAGTTATACCAAATTCTTGAAGAGCCAACATCACCACTTCATGGGCAGTAGTTTCTTTATGAACCTAGTTTTTGAATAGTAATATATAATAACTCGATAGTATTGAAATTAGATATGACACGTCACTTTAATTCAACTCACCAATAGATATTTGCATGTTTGGTCTGATTTAAATACTTTGAGGACATGTTCTGGATAGTCAGAACCCCTCAAGTCATCATAGCATGACATTAAATCAGGATTACTATGTGACTGATATAGTTGATTGTTTTGGTTGCTATTTGTTAATCCAGTATTTGTGAGAGGTATATTGCTGTCATCATTTGCTAGACTTTCACTGAAAAAATAAATCATATTTGTATTACTCAAATTATGATGAATTGTAGATAATACATTATAATTATTGTTACATAAATGGAACATGCTAATGTTACATAGTATTTGGAATAATGAAGTATTTTAAATAATAATTTCATTTTAATAAATAATGCATCCAGAAAATATCACAGCTTTCACATATTGCATTTTTATTACTTACTTGATGATATTCTTTGGTAGAATATTCATTTTCATCAGTGCCTTTTGTAGTCTTTTTTTGGGAGCAAGTGTTTTGAAACCAATATGTGAATCCTTTTTGTTATTACTTTCTTTGTTTGGACTTTGTATTGTAATTGGGGCTTTAGATAAAGGTTCTTCTGCTGACAGCAATTCTACTGACGATAATCGTGCTTTTGGATCCGCTTGTAATAATGCAATCTCTGATACTTTTCGTCCTCTGGGTCTTGGAGAGTTATCAGGAGTTTGTAACATTTCTTTAAATGCTATATAAATATGAATAAAACATTAATCAGAAACCCAGTAAATTATAATTACAAACATTATATAATTATTAAAATCTAGACCTAATGTTGAATAAATATTTAAATTTTAAAGTTCTAAATTTTTATTACACCACAGACAGTAGTAAGATGCCAAGCAGTGTCAACTATAATTTTATAATTAAACAATACCACATTAAAATTTAAACATTTCAAATATAATTATTATCTATTCCTCTATTGAAGTTAGTTGAATTACTAACATGAATAATACTAACAAAAATTATTAAACTATTATTTACTTACCAAGTAAATTACTCTTCAATGTTATGCTTAGATGTGTAGTTCCTCTTAAAATATCCAAAGCTTTGTTGTAACTGACATGTTCAAAACTTTGGCCATTAACTTCCAAAATTTGGTCACCTCTTTTCAAACCAACATCCTCAGCTCTAGATTTCTTATCCACTTTGGATATAAAAATTCCAAATCCCCTTTCATAACCACCAAGTATAGAAAATTGCAATGGCTCATCTCTAGATGGTCTGGCCAATGTAACATTTCTAGTTCTTGCTTTTGCTGCACATGCAAATTTAACCTTAGCTGGCCTTGCATATTTTCTTGTTCCAAGCCACCTTCAAAAACTTCGAGAAAATCCATCATCTGAGGATCCGTTTCAAAGTCTGTGAAGTGATTGTTGACCCATAGCAGCACAACTCTAGTAACATGATCACGAATATGAGATTCTTTAAACCACACTAAAAGTTGTTTAGCAACATCTAAAGAACTATCAATAAATGTTCTATGTGTCAGTAGGAAGTCTTCAATGTACGTGCAATCTGTTACAGAATTTTCTTCTATCAGCTGCAGCATCAAACGTTCGGGAGTACCCTGTAAGATTAGATAATTATAATTCATTTGTTCATCACAATTGTTATTTTACAGATTATATAAAGTGTATAAAAAAAACTCCTCACAATTAATAATATATCCTCACAACTTTTCTACAAATTACAAAATCCTATTTTAATTGTCATACTTAAATTTGAGTTTTACAAAAATTGAAGTTTGTAAAAATTTAGATTAAATCCAAAAAAGCTTTCACACTTGAGTTAATATTAATTTTATTTACCCTTATAACAACATGCCCCCTTTTGCCACCTTCTTCCTGGTCACCTCTTAATTCTGTTATCATAACAAGTCGACCATCTTCCTCATGCCTTCTTGTATTTTCCTCACCTTGATGTTGAATTCTAAAAATAAAATTAATAAATAAGTAACAAGGTAAATTGTGAACATAAAAAGTTCACAAGTATAAAAAATAAGTATTATTGATCTCTACCTAAAATAATCTGTTTGAGTTATGCAAACAAATTGGCAATCATCACACAAAGTCCTCATAACCCCTCTATGATATAGCTTTTCCATTGTTGGTCGGATTCCAAAACTATCCCCCATATGCAGTTGTTCAGTTTCCCCATCATTATGCTCAATCTCAACACGACCATTGATTAAACTGACCAAGAATCTAGCTCTTCACCATCACTCATGACCATAGTGCCTGCCTTTTCAACCACTGCAAATACCATCACAGAACAAAGAGCTTTACGTACAGCTAATGTCATGTTTGTAAATGCTTTCAATGTTTGTGTCAGTTCTAATAAAATTTCTATATCAGCTTCATCACGATCTGCAGGGTCTTTCTCTAAACACTCACGAACTGTGTCACGGACCGTCAAGCTCTGAAATTAAAATTATAAACTTGTTGCAATCCTAATGTACACTTGAATAATGAAAGAAAATTTGAATATATTAAACAAAAATTATTTCATCAATTCATTCCAATATTTAAATTTAACGCTTAATTTATAATAAAATTTGAAATAATATGCCTATTTGAGCAAAAAAAAAATGAAGCTAATCTTTTAAATGTCAAAATTTTAATTGAAATTTTTTTTTCTTTGCCTAATAATTGCAAACTAATTTTTTTTTTTTTTTTTTTTTTTTTTTTTTTTTTTTTTTTTTTTAATTTTGACATTTGACGTTTATTTATTTATTTATTTACATATATACATTATTTTCATATCTCAGTCAGACAGAGGTGCCTGGTATGAGAGATTATGAAAAACAGTTTTCATATAATATTTACATTTCATTTGACTATAATATCTATTTCATTAATATAATATCTATATATATATATATATAACTCTTCAGTCTTCTTTGTCTTCAATTTCTATATAGTACTTCTTTATTTTTCTTTTAAAATTTTCATTATCATTGGTCATCTTAATATAGTCTGGCAATTCGTTATATATTTTGGTAGCACTCCATATGACATTTTCTCTCAAATTCTTTTTTCTATTGCGTTCAATGTGAAAATTGTTGTGTTGTCTCGTGTAGTGTTCATGTATATCTTGATTTGTGTCTATTGTTGCACTTGTTTTAATTCGGTTAAATTTCATTTTGTGTATTAGTTTGCATTTCTCTATTTCAATTATGTTATTTAGTGAATGATTATTTGTTTCTCTCTGCAAGTATTTGGTGGGTGTTAGATGTGGTAAATTATATGCTATTTTTATGGCTTTATTCATTATTCTCTGTATGTCATTTAGGTTTGCTTTAGTTGTTTGGCTCCATGTTGTTATGCCATATAAAATTATAGGTATTATTTGCGTTTTAAGAATTAGTATTTTATTTTTTTTGCCGAAAGAGTGGATCCTTTTCAATGCCCCTGTTAATGTTCCTATCTTTCTTTTTATTTTGTTTATATGGTCTGTCCATGTCAGTTTTTCATTTATTATCAGTCCTAAGTATTTTATGCTTTCCACTTCCTCTATTGCTCTATTATTTACTTCAATTTTTAGTTTAGTGTTCTCAGTATTTTTTCTATGTTTGAAATATATGTATTTTGTTTTATCTATGTTAATTGTTAGTTTATTTTCAGTTAGCCACTCGGTGTATATTTTCATGTCCGTGTTTATAATATCTTCGAGTCTTTTTTTATCCTTATCCGCATATACTATCGCTGTATCGTCTGCATATAATATGTATCTTCCCTTTAATTTTGCGTCTTTAAGGTTATTGGTGTATAATAGATACAATAAAGGTCCTAATACAGAACCTTGTGGAACTCCACAGGTTATGTTACATCCTCCACTTGTGAAATTTCCCACCTTCGTCCTTACCACTCTTTTCATGAGGAAATCTTTGATAATGCTGTAAGACAAACCCTCTACACCCAAATCTATTAGTTTATTGAGTAATATGCCATGATCTACTGTATCGAAAGCTTTTTGTAAATCAATAAAAATTGCAACTGTGTGCATATTTTCCTCAAGGTGCTGACTGATGGTATTAGTCAAATCTATTAGGGCACCTTGTGTATTTGATGAAGGGAGGAAACCATATTGATTTTTGTCAATTTTTTGAATGAGAAAATCAAGTAATCTTTTTTTTATTACTTTTTCATATATCTTGGAGAATGTGTTTGTTATTGTTATGGGTCTGTAGTTATTTGGATCTGTTTTGTTTCCTGTTTTGAAAATTGGTTTTATTGTAGCCATTTTAAGACACGATGGAAATATACCACATTCTATGTATCTATTCATTAAAACAGCAAGTAGTGGAGCTATTATATTTATTATTTTTTTAGTGATTCTTGCTGTTATCTTGTCTTCGCCAGGTGCAGCGTTATTTTTCAGATTTTCAACAATTTTTTTATTTCTTTCTCATCTGTTAATTCAAAAATTTGGATTTTGTTTTTAGGTTGTGTATTGATGGTTTATAGTTGCAATGATCCATTTTCTTTTGTAGTTTCATACCTATTTCAGCAAAATGTTTGTTGAGATACTCCGCAATGTCTTCCTTTTCTGTAAGAAATATATTTTTATCTTTATGCTGTATTTTTTCAATATTTTCTTTATATTCGTTTTTATTTTTTCCTCCTCCTAATGTTTTATTTATTAGTTCCCATATTTTTCGAGAGTCACTTTCACATTTTTTTGTTTCTTCTGAATAGTATTGTCTTTTTGCTTTGTAGATCATATTTTTTATATCTTTTTTTATATTATTATATTTTATTTTTATGGCATTATGTTTGCTTACTTCATTTATATTGCATTTCTTTAAATTATTGTAGAATTTGTTTCTGTATTTCATTCAAGTTAATAATTTCTTCTGTTATCCAGGTATCTTCTCTGGCTCTTATTGTTTCTTTGATTTTATTTTCTTTTGCTGCATCCTGTATATTTTTATTAAATCCTCTAATTGGTCCACTATTTTAGAGTCTAACTTACAAGTTATTGTCTTTTCTAATCCTTCTAAATCTATGCTATATCTAATTATTTTATGCATTTTTGGTTTGATTCTCGGCGTATTTTGTATAAATACTGTTATCATTTTGTGATCAGATATTTCTGTGTCTTCTATTTCTATATTAATCTTCTTTTTATAATTTGATATAACATGGTCAATTATTGATTTAGTGTTTTGAGTCTCCCTTGTGGCGTATTGGCTATCTATATTATTTATTATTTTGTATCCTGATGATTCTATAATATCTTTGTAACAATTTGATATATTATTGTTTGGAATTATATCTAAATTCATATCACCTATTATTATTGTATTTTTACCGTTTTCTTCCATTTTTTTTTCTATTAAATTTATCAGATCTTGTTTATTATTATTCGGTGGGTTGTAAATAACAATAAACTTTATAACAGGGTTCATATTTGTTACTTCTATTTCCAGGAGGTTTATGTTATTTTTATTATTATTTTCTATGACAGTACAGTTTAGTTCATTTCTTACGAATATCGCTATTCCTCCTCCTCTTTTCTTTTCTCTGCAGTTGTAAAAACCTCTAAAATTTTTTAAATTGAAGTATCCTTCTTCTTCTTGGTATATCCAAGTTTCTGTTAATATTAAAATTTGGCAATTTTCATTTTTATGCATAATTATTTCTAAGTCATCTATTTTATTTCTTAAGCTTCTTATATTGAAATACTTAATCTCTATTTTCTTGTTATTGCTATTATATTTATTCATTTTCTTGAATTTGTCCATTGTAATTCGTCGACATTCTTACCATTTTGGCTCTGTGTTGATAACATGAACATTCCGTTTCATTTGCATTATGCAACGTATTAAAATTTGATTTGTATTTTACATTGGCATTTGTGCAGTTTATGCATTTCTTAGATTTGCTCTTACAATCTCTTGTGTTATGCTCATCCGCACAGTTTGCACAGAACGTCTTGTTTTTGCATTCTACTGCCCTGTGTCCATATGCCTGACAGTTATAACATCTTTTTATGTTTAAATCTTCTATTATATGAGCTGTCCTCCATCCTAGATTTACATTATTTTCTAATAATTTTTCGTATGTTTTGCCCGATGTTTCGATATATGTAATCCAATTTTCTGTTTTTTGTGATTTCCTTTGGTATATTAGTTTAATTTGATCTGTGTTATTTATATTGTAATTATATTCTATCATTTCATTTATCAATTCTGTGCCGTCCATATATTGCCTTGGAGCATTTGTTATAATAAGTCGCGGATTTCTTTGTTTCTTTATATATATTTCGTATTCGCTTCCAATTTTTTGTATCATATGTTCTGCTAATGTTTTTGTTTCCTCAATTGTTGAGGCCTTAATTATTAACCCCCCGCTACTAATGTTGTTAATTGATCTTACTTTTGCTTTTACGTTTTTTGGATTTATGTTTTTCTCAATATAGTTTCTAGTTTCATAGCTGTTCTGTTTATTCTTTGGTTTTACAATTATTGGCGGCATATTTGGGTTTATTATGTCTTTATTTTTATAATTTTTTATTATTATTATTTTCTGTGGCATTATTTTTACATATTGTAGCATAACTAGATCTTGCATCTTTAATTATTTTAATATCATTCTTTAAAGTTTTAAGCTCTTTTACTATTTCTTTCAAATTACTTTCATGTGAATATCTTACCTCATTTTTTTTTGAGCATATGTCACAAAACCATTTTATATTGTTACTTGTGCTGATAACTTTATATTGTTCATTAGTAACTTTTTGCACACTTTTTGTGGAACCAACCTTTGCATTCACCTTCACATCCAATAATGTTTTTTCCATTAACATCAATATTACATATACTGCAACATTTTGGATCTTCTACATCTTCCGCCATCTTATCGATCCGATATTTCGGTTTATATGTTATACAAATTAGCAATAAATTGCTAAAATCGTTTTAACGGTTTTTGACATGAAGTTTTTAATTCAAAAAAAAAAAAAAAAAAAAAAAAAAAATTCAGTTTGAATTTACTTACAGTTGTTAAATTTGTTAAAATAGAAGTTTATATTTTATTATCATATACATTATTCATAATAAATATCAAAATAAATTTATGATAATAATTTGATCATCTTTTTCAAATTATTATATCCTATAAGGTGTTTATAACATATAAAATAATTTTAAATTAAAAAAAAACTCACATCCATGCTCTCTGCAAGATCTTCTTCTTCATCAGAGTCCACAATGGGACTCCATCAGACCCGACAAGTCCACTTCATCATCTCGGTCCCTGTCACCAGCATCATCAAGTGAACTATGAACAGACGTCATTGTGTCACTTCCGCTATAAGCAGAACTAGTATCACTTGAGTGGGAACCACGATTGCACTTCTGGTACAGCTCTGGTCTTATTGTCACAGAAGTGTTCGTCAAATGCTAGAATAAAAATAATATATAACATTGCTATCATAATAATTACTTAACTTGACACTTGTTAATATGATTTTACAAATCAGCAACTCCATACAATGTATACAAGTAATATTTCATTGTTTATCAAATTATAGATAAATTTTTAAACATATAAAATTGAAATATCTTTATAAATATCTTAAGTATTATTAATTCTCTTATTTCAGTAGATATATATATATATATATATATATATATATATAAATATTCCAAAATAAATATAAAACTTCTAGTCTATTCCTATTACATTAATATATATCATTTTTAGCACACCATAGCCCAAATAATTCTTAAGTATCTATATTCCCTTTGCTTTTAATAGATACTAAATCATAGTCAGTAGCAATAGCTCCACATTTGCAATAATATTAATAATAAAACGATGTATGATCAGTGTAATAAATACTAAGAACAAATAATCTTGTTCTCACGTGATGCACATCGGATCAATATACAAATTTGTCGGCACCCCATATATAAATATAGTGCCAACAAATTTTTCATCTGTGATGTATGTCTCCAAAAAAAACTACTAATGTTTTTATTTAGCAAGTATTTTTGTTTTGTTAAGAAAGCATATCTCCTAGTTTCATGTCTAATTAATATGTGAAATCATTAAATAAGATGTGGGGAGACTACAGGCTATTTAACAAAAAAAAAAAAAACATAATTTATGAAATTGTAAGTCCCATTATTATTAATCTTACAATTCAATAATTTATTAGCAAATAATAATAATAAATTTACTATACTATAATTTAAGTAAAATATCATCAAACAAGTTTAATACAACACAAATAAATTGTGTAGCTATGTTGGATGTAGAGAATATAATAATATGTAAAATATTATTTTAACTTCTCCTCCACTTTTTAATTGCGTAATTTTGTCGCAACTATGTATAGTTTTGTAGTTTGAATAAAATTATGTTTTATCAGGTATTACTTTTAGCAAAGATATATTACACTAAAAAAAACAATTGAACTCTAAAATAATTATGATACACATTATATGCAATCTTTTAAGAAATATAATGATAAATGTAATAATATAACACACATTGTCATCAAACATTAAGTTGATTCCTGAAATGCCTCTCTGATGTTCCATTGTGATGGGGTGGGGCACCCCACCTTGTAAATGCAACGGCGCCCCAGTTCCTCCTATTAAACGGCTATTCTGAGCTCTAGTTGGTTGTGCCTCAGGATAATCAATCTAAAAAAAATGCTTCGTTATTCTAAAAATTATTACATAAATGTTATATTTTTAAAGTACAAAAATCAAATATAAAGCATCAAAGTTTTATAAATGCAGTACTTAATATTCATATAAAAAAACTACTATCATAAACTTATAATAAATATAAAAATACTAAACATTACTCACAAATAATTTATAAAATTCATTTTTTTATGCATTCGAATAGAATGAATATTTCAATCATACATATTATTTACATCATGAAACGTGAAAATAGTAGGTTAAAATTGTATACAGTGTAAACAATTATTCTAACACACTAGAAAAACGAAAAAAAGCTACCCTACTTCCATAAAACTCATTTTATTCATTAATGAATAACTTGACAATATAACATTAAAATAATTGTTTAAAGCCGCGCAAAACATGAAATAAATTGATACATAAACAAATATGAGTCATAATATTTTGACAAAGTAAGGTTATCCATGGACCGAGTCTGACAGCAGTGTTGCCAGATACTGCAATAATAACAGAATGACCAATTCACAATTACATGTGTTATATTCCATATTAATAAATAAATTATATATTTTATTAAGTGAATATACAAAATATATTAATTAATTGATTATTTAACGTAATATTTTGGACTAATAAATAATTATGATAAATATCAAATATTTAAATTTGAAAGCAGATATTCTACAATATCGGGCAATACTAAGTAAATTCAAAATTTCTAGTTCTGCCAGTCCCTTCAATAACAACATGGAAGTTGGTTGTAAATGTCGTTGTGTTGTGAAGTTTTTAAAATAACTTTTCAGAATGGAAAGAATGAATCAAAATTATATAAATGGTTATAACTTCTGCAATAACAATAAAAATGATCAAGAATATAATAAAAGAATTTCGTTGCCGAGCCGTGGTAGATTGCCGCTCAATATGATATTATCCGAAACAGCATATAAAAAAGGGTA
>NW_020538040.1:147412720-147474245 GCF_003426905.1 Ctenocephalides felis
CTAGTAATCTTATTTCGTATCTTGCTCCGAACAGAGACTTACAAGACTCCAACACAATATACCCTAATGAATGCGAACGCGTTTCGAATTTATGATAGATCACAACAGCCTGCAACTTCGATCGCTACTCTCCCATTATTATAGAAATCTTCTACTTGTCAAGAATTTTAATTATAAAATTGGCTGAATTACTAATTCTTTGTTGTTAATACTTCTCACACACGCATACATCCATTTTTGCTAAGGTATGCCAAAATGTTCAGAAACCTTTGAAACGTAAAGATATGCAAAAATTTTCATTTTCGATTTTTTTGCGATTACTATAACTTAGCCTACGGGAAGTTAAAAAATGCCATTTGGCGGACAAAGATGATTGTTAGACATATGCACATCAAATTATCACATATTTTAATAATAAGAACAAATTTTGTTTTCATTTCTATGGGTTCTGTACCAATGTTCGATATTTTGTTCTACGCTGCTAACGTATTGCGATTGCTTTGAAAAAAAAATTCATAATTTCCAAAATATTTCAAAGTATAAAAAAATCAAATTTTTCAAAAAGGTCAATTTTCAAAAATTTTAAAAGTCTCAACAATCTATTTTTTTCAAAGTTCTAAAAAATTGAATCTTTTTCAAATTCTTTAAATTTAAAAATTGAATTTTTTGGTTTTTGGTACGGGAATTTCCAGGATTTTGCCTTAAAGCACGATGCCCTGCACCACTAGTTTTCTTTAAAATCTGGGGCAGAAACATTGCTGGGTGAGCGTTTAATTTTAATAAATCAAATATGGTTTTTTAATATCTTTAAAAATAAAAGTTATTTATTACAAATAGTATTTAACGAGTTAATAAAAATCAGTTTTTTAATAAGAAAAACTGATAAAAAATGTTTTTCCAGTAAGATTTCTCTTTTTTTGTCCTATTTGGTTTCGAGCATTACATACAATTTTATTCCTGTTATGTAACTTATTGTATCTAATAATAAATAAGAACTTCTTAAAAAATTTAGTAAAATCTGGGACGAAAACCTTCAGCCTTTCATATTTAATTTTTTTAATTAATATATTGCTTTTATTGTGTTTATTTCAAGTTGCGTATTTTAATATGCACAAAAAAATTTTATTCAAATTTGATAATTTGATAATTCTAGTTCAAATATATTCAAAATGAATTGAAAATAAAAACTTTCTCAAAAATTCTGGAAAATCCGGGACGAAAAATCTAAAATGGTTCATATTTAAATTTTGTAATTAATTTTGATTTTATTATGTCTATTTGAAATTGCGTATTTTGATATGCACCTTTTTTTATTCAGATTTTGTAATAGTAATTCTAGTTCAAATATATTTAAAATTAATTGAAAATAAAAACTTTCTCAAATTCTGGGAAATTCAGGTCGAAAACCCTAAAATCGGGACAAATATCGCTCCTGGAAAAATCCGGGGCACAAAGTGGAAATCCTGGATTATCCCAGCTAATCTGGGACATATGATCACCTTAAATCTTAATATTCTAGCTTTAATCTTTAAACCGCCGTTTTTATTTTCATCAATCTTATTTTACGTAATTCGTTTTTATTATTATCACTCTTAAAAAAACTAGTCGTAATTTCAAAATGGTGAAAATTTTATAAAGACTAAGGAAAGATTCTATAAAGACAAGTTTGATCTATTTTCAAGTGAAAAATCTTGGCTGCCAAAGTAATATTTTAGAGTAGAAAATTATTTGACTTTAAAGATTTTCAATTAGATGAATTACTTTTTGCTCACTAATTTCACTCATTGATTATTGTAAATGAAATAGCATAATAGATGGATTGATGTATGATTTGTGGATAGATTCGATTGATCTTATAGATTGTCAATAGTTTTATGTATCAAAAATGATTTTTAATCTTGGGTCATCTTTAATACTGTAGCTGTAGGTTATTTTACAATCTGCCTTTTCATATTTAATTTTATAGTAGGTGAAAGAAATTTTTTCAAGATGGTAGGTTGTTTCGTTCCAAAGAGTTGTTGAATCAATGTAGTTTAATACAAAATTCCTGTTAAATTCATTCACGATTCAAAGTTTGAATTTCAAATCTATTGTGCTTCAGTATGTCCTGTTTTAAAAACATCCACCTAAACTATCTTCGATCTGGGTCAGGAACATAGACCTAGAGAATGCACTAAGCAATTTCTGAGAGAAGCCATAGGGAAAGGAATTCCAGTCTCTTTTCTGAAGTTCTAAAGTGCTTCACTCTGATCAGACACTTGGTCTTACGATTAGTTTTTCTCCCTACCTTTCCTGTGTTATGTTATTATACAATACCTAATCCATTCTGGAATTCTAGGTCCATATTGAAATGACACATCTTCATTTTTAACTTTCCGTAGTTATATATCTTTAACGTTTCAAAGATTTCTGAACATTTTGGCATACTCTAGAAAAAAATGATGTTTGTGTGTGTGCGGATACAAATTTTCGTCGACGATTTCGGGAACACAGATCAACCGATTTGAATAATTCAAAAAACAAAAATATATAAAATCGAGTTCTTACAAAAATTTGAGAATATTTCGAAATTTTAGAAAAAATTGAATATTTTCAAGAATTTTCAAATTCTCAAAAAATTTAAAAAAATCGATTTTTTTCAAAATTTCTAAATTATCAAAAAAAAATCAAATTTGAAAAAAAATTGGACAAATTTTTTGTAAACACACACATAAGTTGTTTGTAGGATACGCTCGTCGCCCAATTTAATAAGCACTTTTACAATATGTATTTATAATAAACTAGCAAACCCGACGAACTCCGTTTCGCCACCAGATGGTTTCGTGAGAAAGATGAAGAAAATATTTTTTGTACAACAGTAATGAATTTTTTTCGATTACAAAAATGAATTTGAACTTCTCTAAATAAATAAAGTGAATCCGCAAAATCAGTTTCATTGAAGTGCTCTTTGGTAAACCACACTTGGTCTGACGTTAACACAAACAAAGCGGATGGTTTTCCAACTCGTGAACAGGCAACGTATAACAGCCCATGTGAAAAACAATGATTTTATAAATAATCTATTTGAAACTTATCCCGCAAACACTAAGCTATTGGCCTTCCGACTTGTTAATTGTCATTGCGAACGCAAGGCGAACTGGAAATTGCAATCGTTTGAAGTCAAACGGAAGACCAGTCAGAATCATTGGTATGTCACCAAATCGCCAGCAATTTTTGATTGAATGGTGAAATTCAGTGCGTGTACATCATATTTCTTGGCGGCAAGAAGCGCTCGTTGACTTAACCAAGCATAATTCTGATAATTCTCACTAATGTCATTACTCGAATTTTTAATTACGGTGCGTGAAGTTTCAGCAATTTGCATTGAAGCACGATGCCATGCACAACTAATTTTCTTAGCTATAAACTTTGCGGAGCCCGAGACCTTTCTAACGAATGCAAAATCGTCGAAATCGGTTTGCGCGTTCTGGAGTTAAATCGTCAGGAAGGAAAACTCGACTTATTTTTATATATATAATCTATTTAAAATTATTTACAACAATTATTGATTATTTTCATTCCTCGAATATTTAATTACGGTACGGGAAGTTCCAGCAATTTGCTTAAAGGCACGATGCCATGCATCACTAGTCAAATAATATTTCATTAGTTCAAATTGTAACCATTTCTCAATGCGCTACTGAAACTAGTACGCGTTAAAAGCTTTTTATTTCAGATTACGCATCAAGCTGACTAAATATTTCATTTAAAGCTGCTTCATGTTGCTTAAAAGCATAGAAAATTGTTTAAAATTTTCATTTAATTGAATTTAATCATTAATTAAATATTATTACTTCATTCTGCAAAATAAAATGAAGAACCTCGCATTTTTCAAGGTAGATTTATTCCTTGTTCACGGTCGACTGTGCCCTCTCAATTCGTTAAATTAGCACTCAGTTTGGATGAAGTAATTCCTAACGAAAATCAACTTTTATTGTATATTATTAATTAGAATTCAGTTATTTCATAAATTATCAGCAATGCAATAAGCAATGTCCTGATTAGGAGATGAACAGTTTATAACTCAACGAAAAAAATCAAATTGTTCGGCAAGAAACAAAAATTAAAGTAAGATCATCTAAAAATATTAAATCATTTTTAAAAAATTATTAGTAGGTACTAATTAGTTCATTTAATATGAGCTTAAAAGCTCTTTGTATTGTAATATATTATATTGATGCTCAAAACGAACAGTTGTTAATTATTTAACACCCTGAAAAGAATTACTATATAATTTATTATTGTTTGCTTCTTGAAAAGTTACTTGTTTGTGGAGATGAACTTTTCTGAAATTGTGCCTACGGTGTTTTTAAGATGTAAATATGCCATTATTTTATGTTCTTTATGTTGAAAACATTGTAATAATTAATTAGCAGTTTCAATGCTGAAAGCTCATATGATACCATGTTGTTCTATATTATATTCACATATGCAATATGTGTTTTCAGGTATATTATTTTGTCAGTTTCTTTTTATAATCTATTACATATTCATATTATTATGTAACATTCATCTGTTTTTTACATTTTTTTACGCATTTACTTCTTTGTTTACATAAGTATATATTACATACGTATTAAACTAAAAACGTTAATAATATTCAATGAAATATTATAGAAGTAAATGTAAGAAAGTAAAAATAGTTTTTGATGAAAGTAACTAAACTATTCTCAAAAAAAACTATAGAAAATGGTATTTTAATTGGAAAATCTTAATTTTTCAAAGGAAATTATTCCACATTTCGGGAAATTCATGCAACTTCCCTCAAGGTAAAATGACTTATGCAACTACTTACTTTATACAATCATAGCATCGAAATATTCTAAACAACTTGACATTTCAGAATATATTTTGTATACTACAATAGTAGTAATAATATAAATGGTCACTGGTTTATATACACGATGAGTATACTTGTCTATACACAAAATCTGCCAATAGTCCATGACGTGTATATTCGTCAATCACAGTTAAAAACGACTAGCACTTTAATATATTAATAATAACTAGAATAATATCTAAATATATTTATTTTTGAATAACAATGAAAACCTGACAGTTCTTTGAGCTGTTGTGATGACTATTTTCCTTGACCAAGTCTCTTTTTCAATAAGGCAACCCAACGGTTGGCCTACCTCTATTTGATACATTTTATTATTAGAAATTCTCTAAAACTAATTGATGCAGCAATTTCAGGGAAGGACTTCACTTGAAAACATATTTCCATCTAAAATTTCAAGAGAAAACCACATTCACATTTGCTTGATATCAGGCTGTTCAAAGTGGGTATGGAACTTGGAACCTTCTGGTTCTAAGGTCAAAGCTCTTACCAATAATATATATATATATATATATATATATATATATATATACATATGTATATAAACAAAAATATGAGGTAACCTAAATAAGGTGGAAAATTTCCACTGGAAATATGTTTTAAGAAATAAATGTGAACCACACAAATGCTGAATTTCATTGCTAACTATGGCTCTATTCTCTATTCCATAGTTAGTAATGATAAGACAAAAAGTATCACTACTATTAGTATTTAGCTACATTTTTTTACCAGCTTTTACATTTCCTCTGAAGCATTGAATCTTTGCTTTGATGTCAACTAGTAGGTATGCTTTAGGTTTTTTGTGTATGTGCAAAAAGTGATAAATATTCCAGCGTCAAAACAACAGAGTCAAATCAAATATTAACGCATCAAAATGTCAAGAATCATTTTAAGGTACGACGTGTAATATCTTGCTGTATTTTTGACGTTGTTTTGATCATATTTATATATGTACATTAGGGTGGTCCTTAAAATAGTCATTTTCGAATTTCCTTGCTCCCAGGGGCTCAAATGGTTCCAAATTGATAAAAAATAATTCTCTGAAAGTTTTAGCTCTTAATATTAACGTTTAGATAGAGCGCAATTCAATCAAACTTCGTATGGAAAGAGCATGGAAAAATTTTGAAATTTAAAAAACAAATGTTTTAGGTATAACTTAACGACAAATGAATGAGTTTTATTCATTAATTTGTTCGCTAAATTACATCTAAAAAACATTTTTAAAATTTTTGAAAAATTTTTCATGCTATTTCCATACAAAACTTTGATTGAATTGCGCTCTATCTAAACGTTAATATTAAGAGCTAAAACTTTCAGAAAGTTATTTTTTATCAATTTGGAACCATTGGAGCCCCTGGGAGCAAGGAAATTCGAAAATGACTATTTTAAGGACCACTCTAATGTACATGTTCAATTAATCAAACAGATGTTTTGTTTTTAGCATTTTTTGTAGTCGTTTGTTTATCTTCCTATTTGTCTGTTCATCTGTGACATTCTAAAATCATAAAACCTATCATAAATAAAACATAAAGCTCTACAAAATTCTCACGTTTTTATATGTTTTTTTTTCTTACAATTAGCATATTTTCATTATTACCAATTTATTTCATTTCTCTATTGAAGCTTCTAAATTTCTAAATGTTAATTACAATGACAAACCGATCATGTCATATTTGAAGTATGACTTTAATTACATTATTGTTTTTAAATATTATACATATTTTTAATGCTATCATAAATATATAATTTATAATTTATCATTATATAAATATATATAATGGTTGACACTAATAAATGTGTGCATCACGAGTGTTACCTTATTAATAATAAACATTATTCAAAATTGTTATATGATGTATTTATTTTTACTTAAATGCCATCTTGTACAGTAGCAAATAAGTTTTACTTCATTCGGGTGTAAACCTTACGCGCACTCTTTTTGTTTAATTAAAATTGTATATAAATTTAAATACTATATATATATATATATATATATATATATATATATATATATATATTACTGTGCAACTCGCTATATCCAATGGAAAAATATTTGAATTATATACAACCAACCATTTTTTTATATATTTGGCAACCCATATGGTTGTCTCATCTCTGTGTGATGAATTTTATTACAATTTCTGTAATACTAATAAATTTTAGGCTTGGAAACATTGCCGTCTATATTGCCAAGTGGTAATTGATGTCACTACTGCTTGACATCAGGCTGTTCGAGGCAGATACCAAACCCTGAACTTCTGGGTGAAATCCCTTAGCTCTAACCTACCTTACATAACTAATTAAAAAGTATTTAATATTATTTTTCAACATATTTCAGTTTTAATTTGCAATTATATTATTCTGAAATTGATACTGCTGCTGTCCCATTAGATAATCATTAACAGACCAATTGTTTTTGTTCTGAATAACCGAAAATTGAATGACATATTCGGGTAAGTCGACCTTTGACTTTATCTGTCGGTGAATCGGTAATGTTGAAAGGAAAATGAGTGGAGGAAAAATCCATGTATTATATAATAACATTCTATCATATATAAACATATAAAGCCGTATATGCGCGCACGACTTTCTGTGGGCGTTGTATTTCAAATAATACATTATATTAAAGAATAAAGGATTAAAATATGAGATCATGTATTGCTAATGCTGCCTGATAGCATGAAAAATAATATCGTCCCTAAACATATATAAACATTAATTTAATGAGATTTTCGAATTCAGTTGTAATTTTTAAAAATTCAATGCAAAGGGTTAAAATATCGCCATTGCGTACTGACAGTGAGTCAAAAATAGAAATATCACTTTAAAAAAAAATTATATTTGCGAGATATGTTGAATTTAAATAATTAATGTGTTCAGTTACTAGGATTTCAAGTTGTTTTCTATTTTTAGAACTATTTTTATGTTTGCCCAAATTTTGGCTTATTCGCCTATGTATGTGAATTCACAATCTGAGCATTTAATTTGATGAACTAACAATAAGTTTCTGAGGCGGTCCGAGTTAAATTTTGATTGACTTGTGCAAAAATCGAGCTAAGGGTTGAATTATAATTTCATACCGCTAACAGACTTTTATCTATGAACGGGCCACAACAATGATCACAATTTTATCCACAAAATGTATACATTGGTATATGATTCTGGGTTCAAAGGTTTTTTTTGGTCACTGAGGTACTTTTGTTCATTAAGTAGGTATTTATTAAAGATAAGAGCTAATATTATCGCTACGCATAGGAGAATGGTTAACCGATGGGTTGCCTATCATGAAAAATATTAGTCTTAAAACTACAGCTTATAGGACAATGTATTTCTGAGTAGGTCTGACTGCTGTTGAAACAATAAATAAACTAGCGGTGTATGACATGGTGCCTTAAGGAAAATTGCTAGAACTTCCCGTACCGTAATGAATTCGAGGAATATTAAGTGATTTCAAATAGATTATTATAAATACTGTAACTCATATATGTTTACAGAAAAGTGAATAAACAAAACTTAATCAATCGAATTTAAAATGACGGACATTGTATAATAATTATAAGAATTATATAAACTGAATTGCAAAGTTAAAATTATTTATTTCAAGTATATAAATGAGCTTTAGAACTTTAGCTATAATTAAAATTAAAATCCGAATTATTTTCTATATTAAAATATATATATATATATATATATATATATATATATATATGGACATAAAAAAAATTAATTATTTTTTCCTCATAAGCAATTATTTCGTCAACACGAGCAGGAAGTTTTTTGAATCACTCAAATCGGATGCTTAGTTCTCTCAAAAACTGCCATTTTTTTAACATTTACCTCTGTATCTTCGAAATGGCTGGACTTGCTAAAATCTAATCACCACTTCCTCCGTCGTTATTACGAATTGAATGTTTTTTGGATCATTTAAATCGGACGCTCCGTTCTTTCAAAGTCGATTTCTATTTTCTGAACATTTTGCTTCGTATCTCCGAAACGGCTAGATCTGCCTTTGCGAAAAACTAATCAGCACATCTCGCTATCAGTAGAAATCGAATGTTGTTTGAATCATTCAAATCGGCTGATCCGTGCGTAAGAAAACGTGGACGAAAAATTGTATCATACTGTATGTATGACACACACATCCGATTTTTCTAAGGTATGCCAAAATGTTCAGAAACCTTCAAAACGTGAAGAAATGCAAAAAATTTAAATTTCGATTCTTGGACGCTTACAATAACTTACCCTACGGGAAGTTAATAAATAAAAATTTTGTAGGTACTTGAGTCTATTATTTACGGCGGAGTTTATAATGTTACTGGGGTAGGGGTTGTTTCTTAGTATGACCCAATTATAATCTATTTGCTATCACTCAGTTTCTCTACTGCCTTGAAAATGAGTTTTCAACGATGTCATTTAGATTTATATGTTATGAAAATGATATATTTTTGACGAATTTAAATAATATCGTTAAATACTAATTGTGTTTTATTTCTTTTCCAGCTTCGGAAAACGCACGGGTGGCAGCGCGCGCCGTTCGAACGAATGCTTCGTCCTAGAGCCGTCAGAGATGATCGTTGTAAGTGTCGAGATGAATTTCATATTTCCTTCGCATTTTCACATTTTCTTCATTTTGTTTTTCTCATTTTTCCATCGCCTTGATGATAACATTACGAGGGGTAGTGTTATCTGTCACGATAATAACAGCATAGATATTGATGAGTGTAAGAATTATCCAGCTAAAAATAATAAAAACACGAGCGTAGCATTAAAAGGAGATGAAAAGGATGTTTGTACACGATATTGTGTTTTAGTCTTCAGAATTTTATAAGAAACGTTTTAATTGATTGTGTGAAAGTGACACGACTCAAAAAAAAATTACTAATGTTACATTTTGTGCGCATTATATTCCAATTCGATTCGTATTGAACCTTGAAAATATCATTAGTTAAACTTTTATAACTAGTGATGCTTGAAATTGTACCTTAAGACCAATTGCTGGAACTTCCCATTCGAGTAATAAATATAATCCATAATCAATAATAATTGGTTAATGATTAATAACAATTGTTGTAAATATTTTCAAATAGATTATTCTAAATACTGTAATTCTCATTATTCGTATTTATAGACAAAATATATGAAGGGCTTTATCTCATATTTCATCATGCTTTAGAGAACCTCCTTTTTTCAACTATATAAGAACTTTTGGATTTAAAAATTTGTATATTTTTGAAAATTCAAATCCAAATCATTTTCCATATTTTTAAATTCTAAAATAAATTATAGTAAAATTCAAAAAATAGTTTTAACCACTAATTCTTATTTTAATGATGTTTTCGTAGATGTTATATAAAGCAAATATGTAGGTTTATCATCTTTTTTCTCAACTAAATAACTTAAACCGAAATGTATAAAAGCAAGAAAGTCTTAAAATATTGCCGTTTTAACACATTCACTGCGAACCTTATGTTGCTTATCATTCTTCTGTGCTGATCTTTTTGATCGTTTAATATTAAATGAATTAATTTATGGACATTATAGCTGGAAATTAAAAATAATGTACGGTAATATGATAAATAGAACTACTCGTTTGAAATAATTGCAGTACAAAACTTCAATTCAAACATTTTATTTTACTAAAAACACTACTCTAAAATGCAAGGAAGGCGAAAGCACCTGTTGCGTTCGACGCCTCGCTATTGACAACAGTCTCACGCAACATATGCGTGAGCAGCAGTGAGTGTGTTAATGTATCTATATAAATGAACAGTGAAATTCACTTTATAAAATGAGCTATAATTAATAAATATGTAATAGATATTAGAAGCCACCATTCCATCCATTTCATCTGATTCTGCTAGAAGTGTAATATTAATTACAATACACTTTAATAAATATATATTTCTGGTAAAGATATCAGATAACAGGTTCGACTATTATTAAATATTATTTTAGTAGATTATGTCTTATCATTAGAAAATTCTTTGTCGTTTGTCTTATAAAAAAGAAGCAATGAAAATGAACTTAGTTTAGGAATATTTTTTTCCAAACACATATTTAAAGAATTAAGAACTTCACTTCGTCAAGTAATGTTATCTTTTTGGAAAACGAGAATGAACGCCAGTTTCCGGAGCCCTACTCTATAATATCATACAATAAGCATTCTTATCATATGCCATAACACAGTAGCGCAGTAATACTGCATTTATAAATAACATTTTATTTTTTGTAAATATTTGTTTGAAATTTAAAAATTTTAATTTTATTATACACCATGTTATAAGAACATGTACAACATATTGCTGCCTATGGGTCAATATTAACTTTCCAATAACGACCATTATTGTAATATATATACACATGTACTACTATACTGTCTGCATTATTATCAACTAGGAACGGTATACTAGGTTTTAATGAAATAAGTCTTAAGTAAATTTCTACAAGATTACATCAAACTGTTTACTTGTTGTTAACTATACCTTAAAACACCTACGTACCTTAAATAAATAAACAAATATTCCAAGTCGTTTCAACAACAACAAAAACAATTGCATAGAAGAGCTGATGCGATTTTCTAGGTTTTGTATTCAGGTCTTTACTGTAATGAGTTTGAAAATAAATTGATTGCACTAAAGAGTCATTCATTGCTCGAAACCATTCTAAAATGCATCGAATTAATTCTTAATTGTATCTGAATCAATTAAAGATTTTACTTGAATCATACTTTTTGTTATTTCACTTGATTTTTTATTACTAAACATATTTAATAATTATTATGACTAATATGTATAAAAATGGAACCAAAATAGAATTTACCTCCTTTTTGTGTTCTTTGAAGAAACAGTCATAAACTAATTGAGTTTATAGAACATAACTAAAACTAAATAAAAACTAGTTGTGTGATCCGTGCGCCCGAAAACGTGCACGAAAAGTTGTATTCATATAAAAACACACATATCCATATTTTTTGAGGTATGTCAAAATGTTCAGAAACTTCAAAACACCAGAAATATTAAAAAAATTCAAATTCGATTTTTGGACTATTACAATAACTTACCCTACGGGAAGTTAAAAATAATAAAAGTGCATTGCTAATGAAAAACAAGAAAAGAAATGAGGATCAACAACAAATTAATAATAAAATTGAATCATTACTAAATAAATCAAATAAGTAATGGGAAGGTCAATTTTAAGTTCAATAATAGTTGTTTCAAATTTAATAAAATGAGTTTTGATGCATTTTGTGATAATAAGGTTAGAAAAATTAAAATTTAAGACTTTGAAAAGATAAAAGTTGAAAATATAAGTTTAAGGTAAACTACTATATGCTCTGAATATTTTCAGTTTTTTAGTTAAGTTTAATATACTGTGAATGATCAAATAAAATAATATAGAGTATAATAATAGTAATAATAATAAAATATTTAAATTATGCCAAACTGCTGCATTTACACAAATTTTAAATAGTTATATTTTTATTTTATTTTATTGATTTTTATTATAATTTATATACTTACGGCGTTCGCTGCATTTTAATCAGTCCTACTGCGTTCATCAAATATTTTGTGATATACTAGTTTGTTCGATGCAATCAAGAGAGCATTAAATTGTATTGGTGGGGTAAATTGTGTGTGTTTCATATCTGTGCCATATTATAATTATTTAATATAAATAAATTTTGCAATTTTAATAAAATAAAATATTATGTGAAATTACTTTGCTGCGGTGGACTCAATTGTTGTTTGCATTTTAATCTATTAATTAAATTCCTGTGCTATTTTAATGCATATGACCTACTCCTACGTGTGGATTTATAATATATAGTGATAATTTGAATAATTTTTATTTTTAATAACTTAGTGTTTTTATTAATTCAGAGTTGTTTGCATTTCAATCTATTAACTGAATTCCTGTTCAATTTGAATGGATTTTAATAATTTAAAACCATACACGTTGTATGGAATTATAGTTTGTTGTGTACATTTCAATAATATTTATTTTTTATTAACTCACTTAGTGTTTTTTATTTTTTAAAAGTTGTTTGCATATTAATCTATTAACTGAATTTTCGTCAAATTTTAATGGATTGGATTTACTCGTATGTATGGATTTATAGAGCGCTGTATTAATTTCAACTATTTTCATTTTTATTAAAGTACTTACTCAGTGTTTTTATTTATTAAAAGTTGTTTGAATTTCAATCTATTAATTAAAATCATGTTTCATTTTAATGGATTGGAACAGTAAAATATTTGATAGGACCTCTTCATACGTATGAATATACTATGTGTTGTGTACATTTCAATAATTTTCATTTTTTTATTAATCCACTCAGTATTTTTATTTATCAAAAGTTGTATGCATTTTAATATATTAATTAATTAAATTCCTGTCTCATTTTAATGGATTGGAATAGTTAAGGACCTACTCGTGTGGATAATGTGTAATAATAATTTTTATATTTTTTTATTAAGTTACTCGGTGTTTTTATTTATAGAAAGTTGTTTGCATTTTTAATCTATCAACTAAATTCCTGTACGATTTTAATAGATTGATAGTTAAAAATTTGAAAAGACCTACTTGTACTTGTGGATTGATTGTGTAGTAATAATTTTAATACTTTTTTTATTAACTCACTCAGTGCTTTTATTTATTAAAAGCTGTTTACATTTTAATCTATTAAGTAAATTCCTGTTCAACCGTAATGGATTAGTTAGAAATTGGATAGGACCTACTCGTTCGTATTTACTCTTTAATTTTCACTCTTTATTTATTAAAAGTTGTTTACATTTTGTCCAAATTTGATACATCGGAAATGTTGAATATCTGATAGGACCTACACGTATATATTATATGGATATAGTTAGTGTGTTGTGTAAATTTCAATAATATTCTATTTTTTCTATTAACTTACTTAGTGCACTGTTTTTATTTATTAAAAGTTTTATGAGGAATAGGGGATGTGTTGATTTAACTCTATTTGATTATTGTGACACTACGAATTAATAAAAAATGACCTAATGTGTAAAAACAATAACTAATTACCAGAACTGTTAATATTATTAAAACCATTAGTAATAATCCTTGGTTGACGAAATGCACTATGACCAGTTAATAGATGTAATAATGATGAATTTAAAACCTAAACTATGAACGATGGAACAGTGTTAACAGCGTTATTTAAAAAAAATCATAAATAGATATTTAGATGGTAAATTTTAAATAATCAAATAATAACATTAATATTATTAATATAAAGTGCAAATAAATGTTTTCTTGCCAAATCGCAAATAAAATATGTTAAAGCACACGCGCTGCCGAACCGCGAAAGCGTTCTGCTGTGGTCGATGTCTTCGCGGAAAAGTTCCCCTCAGGGATAAAAAGGATTTCTTAGCGTTCAGAAATAGACAAATCAATTCTAGATCCTGGCATGGAAATTCATTTCGACAGGTATACTGATTTAAAATATTATTGTCATAAAGAAGGCAATTTGATCTCCAAATTATAAAAACAGGAGTCATATATAGGCTCGAGCGGGGCTTAAAGGTCCGCGGGTAGAAAGGTCCACCTTTATTATCTCAAAAACAAGAAAATTATTTAATTTTTTATATCTATTTTTAAAATTCTGAACAAAAGCCTTGTTTTTTTCAAAAAAAAAATAAAGAAAAATTGCCATTATTTTATTCAACGTTTTATAGATATGGGATGTTCCTTTCTTCAGGAGCTATTAATAACATAAAAATTAAAGGATTTATTGTTTACTGTAATGACACGCAACACACATCATAATTCATTAAAAAACTATATTTGAAAATTCTTTGGTGTAAATGCAAATGTTTTTTTTTAATTTAACTCAAGTTTTTGAAGAATGGGACATCCCATACTCTCGAAACGTAGAAACATCAATAAAAAATTAAATAATTTAAGGCAATTATGAAACTATTTTAAAGTAGAAGGCAAAAGATGTGTAACCAGCCAACACCTTAATTGTTACGACGTCGCTAAAAAAAATATATATCGATATTTAAACCAAAAATATTTCTTTGTCGATACTTTTTTTGGTCTTGAGCTTTCGTATTTAGTTTGTTATACCTGAATATAGTTATTAGGTATGCGTTTTTTAACTGTTTTGTGAGCTATATTGTTATTTCTAAATTAGATTCAACAATTTTTTTTATAATTTCTATAAAAGCTCACACGCAGATGGGATAAAAAAGACCCCTTAACCTTTACCTTAGCAAGGGTGTGAACAACAAGAGATAGTAAATGAAAAAAGTTCAAAAAAATATTAGTTAAAAAAAAATTAATAGTTGTTCGACCTCTGCTGATGAATATTTATTTCGAAATACAAGATAAACGTTATAGCTTTGTATAAAATCTTCACATAAAATTTGTATTTCACATTGGTTAAATAATGTAGCTATTATTTCGTAAAATTAAAAAAAAATACGTTGGATCTATTTGCCCTTAAGGCTGTCTCTTCTTACCTCGCTCATAGGACAAAAAGGGACAGATGACAAATTTAAAAAAAAAATAGTAAAAATATATACTTTAATAATTAGGAGTTAACTGGAAATTTTACTGACCATAGTTCAATCGTTATTTGTTCGATAAATATTATGTTCCTGGAAGTCAAATTGGACCTTTTTGCCCTACCCCCACACATATTTGTAATGTATGTATGTACGTATGACATATAAACTAAAGCTCCATGATTTTATTTGCCTTAAGTTATTTAATTTTTTATTTATATTTCTACGTTACGAGGGTTTCGAGGGCATTCTTCAAAAACTTCTAAGTTAAATTAAAATTGAAATTAAAAAAACAACATTTGCATTTACACCAATGAATTTTCAAATATAGTTTTTTAATGAATTATGATGTGTGTTGGGTGTCACTAAAGTAAACAATAAATTCTTTATTTTTTTTAAATAAAAATAAATTTTAAGTGTAAGTGTATAATTTTATTTATTTGTTATTAATAGCTCCTGAAGAAAGGAACATCACATATCTATGAAACGTTCAATAAAATAATGGCAATTAAATTAATATATATATATATATATATATATATATATATATATATATATATATATATATATATATATATATCAATATCAATGACAATCTTTACTTTATTTTGAAGAAAATTTATTTAAAGGCAATTTGCTGAAGGAATTAATTTTTAAACACTAGTTTAGTCTTGAAATATTTTTTAGTTCCACTGAATGAACGTTACAGCCGAAACGTATGGATTTCATGATATTTTAGTTAAAGAAATTCATATTTTTATGTATTTAGGCCTGATTATTAGACCCTTTTAATGTAATCAATATAAAATTTGAAATTATACATTATATATATATTACAAATTATATTTCATACAGTATATATTTACTTCAAATATAGAGCTTCTACTTTTAATCAATTTTTGTTTTTGGCAGCCAATTTTACAAGCGTTTAAATATGAAAAAAATGTACTATAATTTCAATTCAATGCATTTTTGGTAGCCAAAAATTATATGAACCATTTGTATGTTTGTTAATTCAACAGTTATTCGCTCTGGATTCTTTAAATTCGAAGTGTTACTATACTGATGATATTACAAATCTACTGCAATTAAAGATTATTTATTCATTGCAATATTAGTATATAGTAATATTTATTAGCTCTTTGACAAATTTGTCTATCAAAATAATTAAACCTTTTCAATAAATTTTTATAAGATACATAGTTTTTATCTCCTCTACTTAATAAATTACATCATTATTTGAATTAAGTGGTTTATATAAGTGCAATTTTACTTATTTACAATATTTTTCTTTGAACTCATTAAAATAAACTCAATCTCTAATTTTATGAGTTGTCCATTTAGTATGAATAAATATGAACAGTTTCTTGAAGGTTTTTGTATCTCGGCCATACCATTTTTTCATATATTGTCTATATACATTTTTTACAATGACTATATATCATAATATAACAATAATATAATGAAACAAAATCCTTCATTATAAAAGTACAAAGTTTATTTCTGAAAATACAATTTCATTTTCACAATAAAAATATGTTATACTATTTAGCTTGATATCACTTTCATCGACTGGCTATATAAGGAATATTATATACAAGTATCACAAAAATTACAATGGCACTTACAACTAAATTATTCATAATGTCACTTATTTATATAAAGTGTATTCAATGTCAGTTTCTTTCAAAATGTATTCAGAAGTATCAGTATATTTATATTGAACTCGTGTTATTCGATTGTTCGTCAAATTTTCTATTGATTTATTTGAATATAAAGACATATCAAAGTTCTCGAAAGGAGCATTATAATTGTATGAATTTGAATTAACATTTCTAGTATATTGGTGAGTTTCATCGAGATCCCCCGAATTATCATAATCTTTGCTCATAAGTGATTGCTTTTGTTCATATTTGATGTGCTTGAAATAGTTGGAATTATATGATAAATCTTCGTCAGATTTAAAATGATTTTCATTAATATTATTTGTATAATAATTTTGAACTCCTGTATATAAATTTGGAGAGCGTTTTGACATCTCGCGATTTTCAAATTTAGAACAATAATCATCAAACGGAGTACGACATTGATTGCCACTAAATGTCGACAAAGAACTGTTAAATAAATCTGATGAAGCATTTTCATCCATTATCGTTGAATTTGTATTTCCCAAGTTTAAATCATTTTCATAAACGTCACAGACCATTGTATCAGGTTGCTTTCTCATTCTATTTGCTGTTGCAGGATATTTTACAGATTCGAAAAGATTTTCTTGTACATCACATGTATTTATATTAGTATTGTGATTTTTATCAATTTTCGGTTCATACCCTTTTTTATATGCTGTTTCGGATAATATCATATTGAGCGGCAATCTACCACGGATCGGCAACGAAATTCTTTTATTATATTCTTGATCATTTTTATTGTTATTACAGAAGTTATAACCATTTATATAATTTTGATTCATTCTTTCCATTCTGAAAAGTTATTTTAAAAACTTCACAACACAACGACATTTACAACAATTTACAACCAACTTCCATGTTGTTATTGAAAGGACTGGCAAACTAGAAATTTTGAATTTACTTAGTATTGCCCGATACTGTAGAATATCTGCTTTCAAATTTAAATATTTGATATTTATCATAATTATTTATTAGTCCAAAATATTACGTTAAATAATCAATTAATTAATATATTTTGTATATTCACTTAATAAAATATATAATTTATTTATTAATATGGAATATAACACATGTAATTGTGAATTGGTCATTCTGTTATTATTGCAGTATCTGGCAACACTGCTGTCAGACTCGGTCCATGGATTAACCTAACTTTGTCAAAAATATTATGACTCATATTTGTTTATGTATCAATTTATTTCATGTTTTGAGCGGCTTTAAACAATTATTTTAATGTTATATTGTCAAGTTATTCATTAATGAATAAAATGAGTTTTTATGGAAGTAGGGTAGCTTTTTTTCGTTTTTCTAGTGTGTTAGAATAATTGTTTACACTGTATACAATTTTAACCTACTATTTTCACGTTTCATGATGTAAATAATATGTATGATTGAAATATTCATTCTATTCGAATGCATAAAAAAATGAATTTTATAAATTATTTGTGAGTAATGTTTACTATTTTTATATTTATTATAAGTTTATCATAGTAGTTTTTTTATATGAGTATTAAGTACTGCATTTATAAAACTCACTTTAAAAATGTTTTGTGATGCGAAATGTTTTTAATAATTGTATATTAAGCAACTTTGATGCTTTATATTTGATTTTTGTACTTTAAAAATATAACATTTATGTAATAATTTTTAGAATAACGAAGCATTTTTTTTTAGATTGATTATCCTGAGGCACAACCAACTAGAGCTCAGAATAGCCGTTTAATAGGAGGAACTGGGGCGCCGTTGCATTTACAAGGTGGGGTGCCCCACCCCATCACAATGGAACATCAGAGAGGCATTTCAGGAATCAACTTAATGTTTGATGACAATGTATGTTATATTATTACATTTATCATTATATTTCTTAAAAGATTGCATATAATGTGTATTATAATTATTTTACTTTGCTAAAAGTAATACCTGATAAAACATAATTTTATTCAAACTACAAAACTATACATAGTTGCGACAAAGTTACGCAATTAAAAAGTGGAGGAGAAGTTAAAATAATATTTTACATATTATTATATTCTCTACATCCAACATAGCTACACAATTTATTTGTGTTGTATTAAACTTGTTTGATGATATTTTACTTAAATTATAGTATAGTAAATTTATTATTATTATTTGCTAATAAATTATTGAATTGTAAGATTAAAAATAATGGGACTTACAATTTCATAAATCATGTTTTTTTTTTTTTTTTTGTTAAATAGCCTGTAGTCTCCCCACATCTTATTTAATGATTTCACATATTAATTAGACATTAAACTAGGAGATATGCTTTCTTAACAAAACAAAAATACTTGCTAAATAAAAACATTAGTAGGTTTTTTTTGGAGACATACATCACAGATGAAAAATTTGTTGGCACTATATTTATATATGGGGTGCCGATAAATTTGTATATTGATCCGATGTGCATCACGTGAGAACAATATTATTTGTTCTTAGTATTTATTACACTGATCATACATTGTTTTATTATTAATGTTATTGCAAATGTAGAGCTATTGCTACTGACTATGATTTAGTATCTATTAAAAGCAAAGGGAATATAGATACTTAAGAATTATTTGGGCTATGGTGTGCTAAAAATGATATATATTAATGTAATAGGAGTAGACTAGAAGTTTTATATTTATTTTGGAATATTTATATATATATATATATATATATATATACTGAAATAAGAGAATTAATAATACTTAAGATATTTATAAAGATATTTCAATTTTATATGTTTAAAAATTTATCTATAATTTGATAAACAATGAAATATTACTTGTATACATTGTATTGAGTTGCTGATTTGTAAAATCATATTAACAAGAGTCAAGTTAAGTAATTATTATGATAGCAATGTTATATATTATTTTTATTCTAGCATTTGACGAACACTTCTGTGACAATAAGACCAGAGCTGTACCAGAAGTGCAATCGTGGTTCCCACTCAAGTGATACTAGTTCTGCTTATAGCGGAAGTGACACAATGACGTCTGTTCATAGTTCACTTGATGATGCTGGTGACAGGGACCGAGATGATGAAGTGGACTTGTCGGGTCTGATGGAGTCCATTGTGGACTCTGATGAAGAAGAAGATCTTGCAGAGAGCATGGATGTGAGTTTTTTTTTAAATTTAAAATTATTTTATTATGTTATAAACACCTTATAGGATATAATAATTTGAAAAAGATGATCAAATTATTATCATAAATTTATTTTGATATTTATTATGAATAATGTATATAATAATAAAATATAAACTTCTATTTTAACAAATTTAACAACTGTAAGTAAATTCAAACTGAATTAGTTTACAATTATTAGACAAAGAAAAAAAAAATTCAATTAAAATTTTGACATTTAAAAGATTAGCTTCATTTATTTTTGCTCAAATAGGCATATTATTTCAAATTTCATTATAAATTAAGCGTTAAATTTAAATATTGGAATGAATTGATGAAATAATTTTTGTTTAATATATTCAAATTTTCTTTCATTATTCAAGTGTACATTAGGATTGCAACAAATTTATAATTTTAATTTCAGAGCTTGACGGTCCGTGACACAGTTCGTGAGTGTTTAGAGAAAGACCCTGCAGATCGTGATGAAGCTGATATAGAAATTTTATTAGAACTGACACAAACATTGAAAGCATTTACAAACATGACATTAGCTGTACGTAAAGCTCTTTGTTCTGTGATGGTATTTGCAGTGGTTGAAAAGGCAGGCACTATGGTCATGAGTGATGGTGAAGAGCTAGATTCTTGGTCAGTTTTAATCAATGGTCGTGTTGAGATTGAGCATAATGATGGGGAAACTGAACAACTGCATATGGGGGATAGTTTTGGAATCCGACCAACAATGGAAAAGCTATATCATAGAGGGGTTATGAGGACTTTGTGTGATGATTGCCAATTTGTTTGCATAACTCAAACAGATTATTTTAGGTAGAGATCAATAATACTTATTTTTTATACTTAGGAACTTTTTATGTTCACAATTTACCTTGTTACTTATTTATTAATTTTATTTTTAGAATTCAACATCAAGGTGAGGAAAATACAAGAAGGCATGAGGAAGATGGTCGACTTGTTATGATAACAGAATTAAGAGGTGACCAGGAAGAAGGTGGCAAAAGGGGGCATGTTGTTATAAGGGTAAATAAAATTAATATTAACTCAAGTGTGAAAGCTTTTTTGGATTTAATCTAAATTTTTACAAACTTCAATTTTTGTAAAACTCAAATTTAAGTATGACAATTAAAATAGGATTTTGTAATTTGTAGAAAAGTTGTGAGGATATATTATTAATTGTGAGTTTTTTTATACACTTTATATAATCTGTAAAATAACAATTGTGATGAACAAATGAATTATAATTATCTAATCTTACAGGGTACTCCGGAACGTTTGATGCTGCAGCTGATAGAAGAAAATTCTGTAACAGATTGCACGTACATTGAAGACTTCCTACTGACACATAGAACATTTATTGATAGTTCTTTAGATGTTGCTAAACAACTTTTAGTGTGGTTTAAAGAATCTCATATTCGTGATCATGTTACTAGAGTTGTGCTGCTGTGGGTCAACAATCACTTCACAGACTTTGAAACGGATCCTCAGATGATGGATTTTCTCGAAGTTTTTGAAGGTGGCTTGGAACAAGAAAATATGCAAGGCCAGCTAAGGTTGTTGAAATTTGCATGTGCAGCAAAAGCAAGAACTAGAAATGTTACATTGGCCAGACCATCTAGAGATGAGCCATTGCAATTTTCTATACTTGGTGGTTATGAAAGGGGATTTGGAATTTTTATATCCAAAGTGGATAAGAAATCTAGAGCTGAGGATGTTGGTTTGAAAAGAGGTGACCAAATTTTGGAAGTTAATGGCCAAAGTTTTGAACATGTCAGTTACAACAAAGCTTTGGATATTTTAAGAGGAACTACACATCTAAGCATAACATTGAAGAGTAATTTACTTGGTAAGTAAATAAAAGTTTAATAATTTTTGTTAGTATTATTCATGTTAGTAATTCAACTAACTTCAATAGAGGAATAGATAATAATTATATTTGAAATGTTTAAATTTTAATGTAGTATTGTTTAATTATAAAATTATAGTTGACACTGCTTGGCATCTTACTGTCTGTGGTGTAATAAAAATTTAGAACTTTAAAATTTAAATACTTATTCAACATTAGGTCTAGATTTTAATAATTATATAATGTTTGTAATTATAATTTACTGGGTTTCTGATTAATGGTTTATTCATATTTATATAGCATTTAAAGAAATGTTACAAACTCCTGATAACTCTCCAAGACCCAGAGGACGAAAAGTATCAGAGATTGCATTATTACAAGCGGATCCAAAAGCACGATTATCGTCAGTAGAATTGCTGTCAGCAGAAGAACCTTTATCTAAAGCCCCAATTACAATACAAAGTCCAAACAAAGAAAGTAATAACAAAAAGGATTCACATATTGGTTTCAAAACACTTGCTCCCAAAAAAAGACTACAAAAGGCACTGATGAAAATGAATATTCTACCAAAGAATATTATCAAGTAAGTAATAAAAATGCAATATGTGAAAGCTGTGATATTTTCTGGATGCATTATTTATTAAAATGAAATTATTATTTAAAATACTTCATTATTCCAAATACTATGTAACATTAGCATGTTCCATTTATGTAACAATAATTATAATGTATTATCTACAATTCATCATAATTTGAGTAATACAAATATGATTTATTTTTTCAGTGAAAGTTTAGCAAATGATGACAGCAATATACCTCTCACAAATACTGGATTAACAAATAGCAACCAAAACAATCAACTATATCAGTCACATAGTAATCCTGATTTAATGTCATGCTATGATGACTTGAGGGGTTCTGACTATCCAGAACATGTCCTCAAAGTATTTAAATCAGACCAAACATGCAAATATCTATTGGTGAGTTGAATTAAAGTGACGTGTCATATCTAATTTCAATACTATCGAGTTATTATATATTACTATTCAAAAACTAGGTTCATAAAGAAACTACTGCCCATGAAGTGGTGATGTTGGCTCTTCAAGAATTTGGTATAACTGACCCAAGCTCTAATTTTTCACTGTGTGAAGTATCAGTGGCAGAGGGTGGAATGATAAAACAAAGACGATTACCTGACCAATTGCAGAATTTAGCAGAAAGAATAGGTTTAAATTCTCGATATTACTTAAAAACTAATGGCATAACAGAAACATTAGTTGCTGATGAAATGGCACCTGAGTTGGTCAGGGAAGGCGCTGTTTATTTCTTACAATTAAATGCTGTAGAAATTGCTATACAGTTGACTTTACAAGATTTTAGTATATTCAGGCAAATTGAAAGTACTGAGTATGTTGATGATCTCTTTGAACTGAAGAGCAGATATGGAATGCCGATGTTATCGCAGTTTTCAGAACTAGTTAATAGAGAAATGTTCTGGGTGGTTACAGAAGTATGCAGTGAACATAACCTAGTTAGAAGAAGCAAGATTATTAAACAATTTATCAAAGTAGCAAGTATGTGAATATTTTTTATTAGTACATAATTCTGATATGCATGCGTACATATATATATATATATATATATATATATATATATATATATATATATATATGATTTAGTAGTTAATTTTGATGTTGAAATATATGAGTGAGTTCTTGATATACATGCCTCGGTACTAGCAAAGTACAGAAGTCGTGGCAGAAATTACATAATTCTACTTACATTTTTGTTCAATAAAACTATCATTTTTCTGTTTACATCATACAAAAAAATTATATAAAAAAATGCATAGTGCTGACAAGTTAGTTGTATAAATGTTAGTGCCAAATCTCTAGTGCTGTGTACACTTCTCTATATGTAACTAACCAACGTAATATCCACTGATGATGACATTAAATTGAATGTCGAAACGTTTGGAAATAAAGATTATTTTATAAATCTTTGGCTTTTCTTTGTTTGATGTATCGCCCTCAAGAACTCACTCATATATATATATATATTACTAAATGTAATTATATTCTAAATTGTTTAAATGACAGAAATAGATTTTGAGACAGCAAAATATACTTTTTACTATATCAGTTCTTAAAATTTTAAATTTAAATTACTTGATTTACATGTGACGCAACAGTTCTTGTTGTTAATTCAGTTATTACATTATGTACTTTTCCTCCAGAAATACATATTATTTGATAAATTTTTATTTATGTGTAATATTAATTATTTTTATTTATATTTGATGTTTTGTTCATTTTTACAGGGCAATGTAAAGAATGCAAGAATTTTAATTCCATGTTTGCAATAATTTCTGGCCTTGGTCATGGTGCTGTTTCACGATTGAGAGTTTCTTGGGAAAAATTATCAACAAAATATCAAAGATTGTTTTCAGATTTGCAAGAACTGATGGATCCTTCAAGAAATATGTCTAAATATAGACAACTTATAAGTTCTGAACAAAGCAAACCGCCCATTGTGAGTTTATATGTTTCAAAATAATACAATTTAGGGATTTATTTTACAATTTCATACAATAATCAATAATTTTTTTGATAAATATTTCTGATAACTATTAAAAATATGATTATCTTATATTTGTTTTATTACCAAAAAAACATTTATAAGTTTCTTTAAATTTCAATTGTCGTAATTAATTATTGATGATTAAGTAACTAATCATTATTGTTATGTATAAATTTTACCTGAAAATAATTTACTATCTAGTGTGTTTTTTTTAAATTTCAGATACCATTTTACCCCATTGTGAAAAAAGACTTAACATTTATTCATTTGGGAAATGATTCACGTGTGGATGGTTTAGTAAATTTTGAAAAATTGAGGATGATTGCTAAAGAAGTAAGATCCTTGACAAATATGTGTAGCAGTCCTTATGACTTGTTGACTATGCTCGAGCTGGGAGGACAGCCTCCAAGTTCAGCTATGGTTGCATTGAATCAGATGACAACTGCCACTACAGGGGGAACAAATGCTCAGCAAGGTCAGGAAAATATAAACTTTATGTATTTTATTCAAATACAAAAAAATTTTAGACTTATAGACTTTAATGCTTCTATTCTATGGAATACTATATTTCTTTTATATTAATTATGTGTATATATGAAATCATTATCATAGTTATTATTTACCCAGGTCAAGCAACTGTAAAAAGACGTAAAAAGTCAACAGCTGCACCCAATCCTAAAAAGATGTTCGAAGAAGCTCAGATGGTGAGAAGAGTTAAAGCCTATCTGAATAACATGAAAATAATAACTGATGAGGAAAAGTTACATGCTTTATCTTTGGAATGTGAACCTAGTGGTTCAGCACCCAATTCTGTTCCAATTAGAAAAAGGCATCCATCACCTACCTTATCCACAACTAGCAGTGCAAGTTCTGCCAGTGAAGGGAAGAAGGGAATTGCAGCTACTAAATTTGGTAATCATTTGTGAACTTTATAATTTTAGTTGAATGCTTAATTTTACTTCACTGAATTTGACTTTTTATGCTACTGATCTTAAGTAGCAATATTGAATAACAATTAAATATTTGACAAAAAATCTATTTGACTTTCTTAATGAAATATGTTTCTGACTTATATAAATTAACATAATATAGTAGTGTCCACAATTGCGCTAAATTTACTTGATTGAATATTGGTCTCTATGAAAAAGCATATATATGTGAATGAGGAGTTATTATTCATATGTACTATTTTTTTAAATAGTATGTTTCAACAATGGTATTGGTTAATATTTGTGTGAAATCTTAAACTCTTAATTTTTATTTTAATTGTGACTAACTTGCAGCACTTATGCAAATATAAATGGCATGCTTTTGACATAATTGACAATTAATGATAGCTTAAACATTTTTATTCACAAATTGCGAGCATATGTGTTCTCATTCAAAGCATGTGAAGCAAAAAATTATACTCATATTTTCTCTAAACTATACAAAAATTTATTCAAACAGTTTCATGTTATGTTTAATTTACTAGAAAATTGCTATTTTTTTAACTGCCTATTTGAAAATTATATATAATTTTATAACATCACATTTTGAATGTATTAAAGCTTTGAAATATATTGCTGTGAGAATTTCAGTTTTAGTGACAAACATATTTTATACTCATTTTATTACCCTTATTGCGATTAAATATTTGCTTCTTTCCTAATTAAAAAATCGTTTCGTTTTTAAACAATGTTTGATTCTTGTAATCTAAATGTTACATTCATATGTTTTTCATTACTTATTTTTTTGCATTATGAAAATGCAGTTAGTGCTTAACAATGTTAAAGTAATTCTAGTACTGAAAGTCATGTTGTTATTTAATCTAATTTTATTTTCTTGTTTTAATAAATAGCACATGTTTTGAACAATTTGTTAGAATTAAATCATAGTTGCAATAATTAGTCATTGATGTTTCGTTTATCATTTAATGTAGGCGCCGCGTCGCCGCAAGCTGTTCGCAAGATTCTTGCCCTATCCGAACCTACAAAAACGCGGCCCCACCAGCCGCGACACCCTGGTTCTGCCTTACCTATGCAGGGAATGGTACATCATCATCACGCTTTGCATCACCATCATCATCCTCATCACCATGGGCTTCTACCTGGAACAGGGCTAACGGCTTCACAAGCCTCAATTCCCTCTCCCGGCGCACATCATCGCAGGATAGGTTCTGCTAGCGTCACAGGTATTAATCGACAATAAATTATAAAAATTCAGGACAAAGATATTTTGTTTAAATGAAACTTTTAAATTACTTAACTATATATGAAATCTTATTCAATAAGCAATGCAATAAGGTGTTGCTATAATTATTTCATATATTATTATTTTCTTTCTAAAATGTGTTTCAATATTTTTTCTTGCTCTCATTAATTGTATTATATTATATTTAATTACGCTATTAGTCAAGTCAGTAAAGATTATATGACTTCAAAAACAGTTCCTATTTTATTCTTTTTATTATTTTTGTTTTTGATATTATTAAAAAAGAGAAACCTTTAAGAAAGGGAAATAATTATTTTTACTATTTAAACAATATGTATGTTATTTATATAAGAAAATAAGTTTTTGAGTGGTTTTCATTGAAAAAAAATATTTATATATTTATTTTTGTGTTAATGATAGTTATTATAAGTACAGTTATTAATTGAATATTATTTTATATCATAAAAAAAAGAGTGCGCGTAAGGTTTACACGCGATTGAAGCTAAACTTATTTGCTACTGTACAAGGTGGCATTTAAGTAAAAATAAATACATCATATAACAATTTTGAATAATGTTGAATAGTAATTTATTAGTTTCAACCATTATACACATTTATATAATGTTAAATTATAAATTATATAATTATAATAGCATAAAAAATATGGATAATATTTAAATAATGTAATTAAAGTCATACTCAAATATGACATGATCGGTTTGTTATTGTAATTAGGGTTTAGAAATGAACCTTAATTAGAGAAATGAAGTAATTGCTGATTAATAAATTCTATAATATTTGTTCACACAGTGGATTATGTTAAACAACGCCTAAACAAATATTGTTTTTGCAACTTCACTCATCATGTAATTGTGTTTGAAGAACTTCATGTAATTAAAATTAACATACATTCATTGACTGCTTGTATTTTTTTACTTTTTCGCTGGCGATATAATCTCATTCTTTGAACGACTGTAATATCTGTCTTGCCTAAAATATTTTCCATTTTAATAACTTCAAAGATTTATAGAAACTTCGAATAATATAGAAATAATTTCTAATCAATGAACTTATGTTTAGTGCACGGCACAAATGTTTAATTTGTTTTATTATTTTAAAGGAACAGGATAAAATATTCTTCTGATTCAGGCATTTTTCATTAAATCAAGATTTGTACTACTACGATGTATCTTAGAATGTTTATTTAGCTATGCCGATTTTCTTGTTGATATTGGTATGCATTCAACGTTGATGCCGGCACGCATACTACGACAGATCTCTATTCACATACACGATGACTAATCACAATCGACCCGTATTGAAATAATTTCATCGTGAGCGAATGACGTACAGAATTAATTATATTGAAGTATTAATGTATTTTAGCAATTTGGCTGCTTTATAACACATATAATTTTTCAAAGTCACGAATTTAGAAATAAAAGTTTAATTTTTAAAAAAACTTTTTTTTTCATAATATCTCGAAAATTATGAAAGATACTTATAAGAGTGAAATGATAAAAATGTAGGTCATTTTATATTAATTTTGTCTTATCATTGTACATTTATACAGAAAAAAACATAGCTCTTATATATATTTTGACCAAGAAGAAAATTTATATGATCTAAATAATGAATGATCAATAACAACTGTACTTGTAAAAACTGTTCTTAACACGAAAAGCAACACACATTTTTTATTAAAAAAAATTACTCAAAAACTTACTTTTCTATATAAATAACATACATATTGTTTTAACAATAAAAATAATTATTTCTACCTTCTGAAAGGACTCTTGATTTTGAATACTATTAAAAAACTGAAATTAAAAAAGAATTGGAGCTCTTTCTAAGGACTTTCTAAGTTTGCCCGTTTTATGTCTTTATTGATTTGGTTATACAGTAGAACCTCGTTTATCCAGACCTCAGTTATACGGATTCGCGATCATCCGGACTACCAACCGCGATCAATTTCTATGTATGTACATATCTACAAATCGAATTTTTGCATGATTAAGTTTAGTATATGTTTGTAATGTAATCTAAGAAAATCTATATGTGCATACATAGGGAAGTTTTAATTTCCCAATGAACATTATTTCCGTTGATGTCTATGCATGTATTTGTTATTTTCATTAAATACACAACATTATTCTTCATATATTCGATTATCCGGATTTTTGAATGCCTATCGACAACAATTAGTCCGGCTAATCGAGGTTCTACTGTAATTGAATTTGATTATTGCTAGACTACGATATATTTAGAACTTTTGATTATTGATACAGATCTTTATTTGTTGTTTAAATTTGTCTTTAAGGCCCTGCATGCTGCGGAAGTCAAGTGTACGTTCATTCCATAAGTAGTAATGGCAGCGGCATGGTCGGTCGAGTGGTCGGTGGCGGAGTTGGTGTCGGAATGCACGAACGTTCGCATTCCGATACGCCTACGCCTTTGCCATCAGTCGATTTGTCAGCTGAGAGCAGTAGCGTCACATCATTAAGCAACATGCCCCTGAGGAAAACGGTCACTTCGGGTAAGATATCAAATTCAGATTGTACTGATGACATTTATACAAGCAATCATTGTGGTGATAGATTAATTTGAAATGTGGGATAAGTTTCTTATTTATCAGCATAGTTGCAAAACTTGCTTTATCTTAAAAGATATACTTTTTTGTATAAGTTTTAACTGTAAAGATTCAATTAGACAATATTTGAAAATTTATTAATATATGCGAAATGTATATTTCAACTATTTATTAGAATTTATTGCTAATATGGAATGCGACACTATTATTATATTTCTAAAAGTATTGATCATCCATCTATATATTCATTGACCATCAGCACATTTAAAAATATGAGTTATTTTTGCTTAAAGAAAATTATTTAAATCAGAAACTATATGTGCATAAGTATAAGATTTGATTGTTTCTTTAACTTTAGTTGATTATCGGTGTTAATTTCATATAAAAAAATTCGTTTTCTGTTTGATTTATAGTTTAACATACAAAATTTCATACAACAATAGCATTTTTCATCAGCGCTTGATGGAGCAGTTTTAATTTCAAAATAAACTCGAAAACTTGTTGTTTGATTTTTGATTTTAAAGGCTTGTATTTACAGTAAATATAGCTTTCAAGCATCAGTATATAAGTATTTGATCATATTTGCTTATTTAGTCCTTAAAACGACATTTTTAATCGTTTATAAAACACATGAAAATCATTATTTGATTAATTTAGTTAATTATTTATGAGATAATATTTTTATAGTTTTAACTATATAAATATATATGTATATTTTATATTTTTGTACAAAGGTAACATCTCAGTAGTAATCTCCTTAACATTTTTTTTTTTTTTTGATAAATAATAGTTATAAAAGCTTATTTTATACGCGTATAAATGATTTAATTTGTAGAAAACCAATGTGAAAAAACAATGCATGAATGAGCCCACACTTTGCTTTAGCGGATTGTCGAAAGTAAAAAATAACTGTTTTATTTACTTGAATGTTTTTTCATATTTATTTACGCAGAAATCAATTTGATGATTTGAATTAACTTTAATAATGTTATTTTTTATGAATCGCCACTCCGCACATGAGCGTTTGGGAAGCACTGGTATTATAGTATAATGTTTACTTCTTATATTTTACTTGGCATGTCGATGTACATAATTTTAAAGATATCAATATTTACCAAATAAATGATCAACAACATTTTTTTAGAATACAGTGTCAGTATTAACTTTGAAATTGGTACATGCTGTACCAAATTTGGTATAATATATCATTTTGCCATTTGTTCTGGTAATTATTAATGTGTTTATTAATTGCATATATGTTTTCATTTTTATCATACCTGAATTATGTATGCACAATGTACATAATCTCATATTTTTGTGTTTTTTCAACTAGCTCTCTCAACAAAGCTAATAATTATATAGTAAACATATTAACAGATTACCATAACAGTATTTCACAATCTATTTTTCTTGATCAAATATAACTTTGGAGTATCGCAAAGGAATTTTCTACTGAAAATCCTATTATATAGGAATAAAACTAGATAAAAATACTTATAATATTAATTTATATGGATAAAATTGTCACTGGATTGATATTCTTTTAAATTTAAATTGACAGCCCTAATCTGCAATCTAAAGTCCAACCTAAACTAATATAATTTCTTAAATTCATAGCAATTATTCTTAATTGGAACTTTTTGAACGTAAATTATAATATAGTGCTTCTATTTCTGGAGCACGTTTTTGATCAGAGTTAGATGTTAAAATAAACAAATCCAGGTTATTTTAATCAGACTCAATAAACTTCAGAATATTTATATTCAAGATTTGAATAGAAAACAAATTTTATTGAATATTAGTTTGGTTGGACATGAATTAAATGTTAATGTGCTTTCTCATTTTATAGTTATATTAAGTTGTTAAAATGAGATGTATATTAAACTACAAAGCTGTGATACTAAGTTTAAGATTGTGAAACAAATATTTGCTATATTGAGCTTTCACAAATATCTATTAACACTTAGTTGTAGTAGTATATATATATTTATGTGTTTGTTTTGTATATATTAAATATTTTATATATGTGTGTTAATTACATGGCACGTGTATGTAGCGTGGCTAAAATGTAAAATGAACATCAATGAAATTTTGCATAAATACACTCTTTATTTATATAATGCATGTGTTTTTTTATATTGTATTCTCAGCTTTTCTATTACTTTTTTAGAATGTCGATTAGTAATATTTGTGGTTTCAGTGTTGTTCTTTTATTTTACTTTCTAATAGATTGTATGTGCGTTTTGTTTAATAATGTACAAATTTGATGTTTTTATTGTTTTTAGAATAGTGTTTTGGTGAAAATATTTTTAATACTTACTGCTTGGTTATTGGATTAATTTGCTTATATTGGCCACATTTTTTAGTTTCGTATTTGATCGGCATGCATAGATTTTCCTTTAAACGGTACCAATGAATTATGTTCTGGTTTTTAAAATATTAGTAGCATTAGATAGTGTTATTACTTGTCCTACATATATTATTAATCTTTATTGTAATTAAATAAGCATACAAACTTATGGTTTCTATTGGTTTTTGTTTATTTTTTATTGATTGTTTTAGGTTTTAGGTTTATTTGATAACAAATATATTAATTTTATATATTTGAAATTGTACATTTATAATTCTTTCATCGATATATTCTTACAATTTTATAAATAGTTTATTACATTTTATGATGAAAACTGATTTTGTGTGAAAGTAGTTGAATGCACCAACAGGAAATGATCTAAATGTAGTGAATTACAACTTGGTTCATATTGTGGTTTATTGGTTGAAATTGGTTTGTCAAAAGTGTTAAGATATGAAAATCTAAAATTTTAATTTAATGATTTTAACAAGGAAGACGTTTAATTATTTTCAGGTTCTGTGACATCCAGTGATAGTGGCCATAGTTCTTCAATACCTGGTCAACTTGATACCTCATATCACTTGCAGTGCACACCTAGTCCAAATCTACAACAGAGAAGGCATTCAGCATTGCAAGGTATTTATCAGACATGCAATTCTTAATAATTCTTAGTTTATTTATGGTGAAAAGTATTACAATTGATATGTTGATATGGAATGGCAATCTAAAACAGTTTATGTGACAGAGCCCGAGGCTGTAGTCAACTCCTGTAGTACTACAGCCTCGGGCTCTGTCACATAAACTACGTTCTCTGTGCAAAATATATTATATATTTCACAAATATTTTGCTATGCTCTGTTCAACAAAATAATATAAAAAAAACAAGTTAATGTATATATGATAGTGCAAAATTATGTTCCTTGCGCTAGCTACTGATGTAAGACCGTATCTATATCCACTGATGATGACATAAAATACTATGTCGAAACGTTTGGAAAAATTAAAGATTAACTTCTAAATCTTTGCCTTTTATTTGATGTATGCCCTTAAAGAACTTATAATAATAGGTTGTCAAATATCTCCCTTCCGCCTTTTTGTATTATAAACCAAGAGCAAAAAAGCGGAAGGGAGATATTTGACAACCTAACATATATATATATTAATTCATCCTTATTAAATAGTTTGCTTTTCATGGTCTTACTTGTAAGCCGTTTGCATGAGAATGATAGAATTATAATTTCATTTTTCTTTTCGACCTTCATATTGTTTTATTTATTTTTTTGTTTTTTTTATTTTTTGTTTATCTCTTTTAAATTTTATACTTTTTATGGGGTTACTGGTGAGTTGCTCGTTTTAGAATAAAAGAAATATACTTTTATTAGATAAATTTTATTTTTATTTTCGACCTTCATATTGATTTTTTCTTATTTTTTCTTTCTATTTTTTTCTTATTTTTATTCATCTCTTTTAAATTGTGTGCTTTTTATGGGATTACTGGTGAGCTGTTTATGTTAGAATTATAGAATTATATTTTCATTAGATAAATATCATTTTTATTTTCGACCTTTATATTGATTGTTGCTTATGTTTTCTTTTTATTTTTTTTTAATTTTTATTTATCTCTTTTGAATGGCATGCTTTTTATGGGGTCACTGGTGAGCTGTTCATGTTAGAATTATAGAATTATACTTTCATTAGATAAATATCATTTTTATTTTCGACCTTTATATTGATTGTTGCTTATGTTTTCTTTTTATTTATTTTTTTAAATTTTTATTCATCTCTTTTGAATGGCATGCTTTTTATGGGGTCACTGGTGAGCTGTTCATGTTAGAATTATAGAATTATACTTTCATTAGATAAATTTCATTTTTATTTTCGACCTTTATATTGATTTTTGCTTATGTTTTCTTTTTATTTATTTTTTAATTTTTAGTCATCTTTTTTAAATGGCATGTTTTTTATGGGGTTACTGGTGAGCTGTTCATGTTAGAATTACAGAATTACACTTTCATTAGATAAATTTCATTTTTATTTTCGATCTTCATATTGATTTTTTTTTTGTTTTGTTTTTGGTGTTCGGTTTTTTCGTTGTTCGTACGAAAGGGCATGACGACGACACGCACTATACTCCTACACAAGCACATCTCCAACATCATCTCTTACCGCACCAAATTGCACATTCCCAAGCACTGCCCGCCTTCTCGCATAATCTAAACCGCTACGGTAAGTCAAGTACTATTTTCCTGGTCTTTACTACTGAACTGTATTGGATAAAAGTATCGACTATTTTAGTTCTAATCTATCCTCTTATATTAACTCTTTCCACTCAGATGCCGCCGCTCTGGGCAAAATTCATATAAATCTCGGAATTTGCGATTGGAAAGGGTTAAATATATATATTAACGACACGGTGTTTATTGAGAATGATTTATTTGTTTATGTTTGAGTATTCAATGCGCAGTTCAGCAGTTTAGCATTTTAGCCTATGATCTTTATAAATATTTCAAACATTGCAAAACCGAGTTTTTGAATCACATATTATGTTCTAATTTATTAAACTTTACATTGGATATCTCTAACAATAAGTATGAAACATTACATATCATAAATTATAATTTTTCATGCTTTTTTGCGCCTTTGGGTTTACATATTATGTGCATATGCATGTTTATTTTATATGTCTTAACTTTAGGATATGTTCAATATCATTTTTCTGCTTTTTATATATTGTAACTATATTGTTTTTTTATAAAAATGTTATTTGCTTAATAATGGTTTTTTTAATAGATCTTATAAATTCAAAAACTTGAATGCGAAACGTAATTATATATTAATCACATTGTTGGTATAAGATGAAAAATATATATGAGAGAAAATAATGCATGGAATTAAAAGCCGTAGTAGAAATTAGAGCAATAGGTAGAGAACTGAATTATAAATGATATTGGATTAAAGTGCTGCTCACAACATAAAACCCAGAACTCAATGTTGAGGGTAACAGTATTGATTGTAATAGAATATATCATAAAAAATTAGAAACAAAATTATCCGATACAGATTGAAAGTTAGTTCCATAGTTTTTTATTTGCTCTAGCTTAATAAGTGAGTCAGAATCATTTCAACTGATTGTGTGTGAAATGTCTTAGCAAATTCTGTATCGTTAACAGGTTTTTATTTTTTACTCCTTTTTTAAGTATAATACTAACAAGTATTGCACCATTTTACAATTCTCATTAAATGCGCGAACTTTTAATGAAATTTGTCAAAGCACACAAATTTTTAAATGTATAGCCATTTAAAATGGCATTTTGAAAATTTCAAATTCATAGTTCAATAAATAGTCTTAATTTTAGAAAACTTAGGAAAATTCTGTTATTACTTTTGATTACTATTCTAGAAATATTACTTAGGGTTACGGTTCCACGGTATAAATGAACAAAATTTATGAAAAATAACTGCAGTAAAAATGTTCATAGTTTGATCAAAGTTCAAGGTTGTACTTGAAAGCTCATAACTTTCTAGAATTTTTTTCTATTTTTTTTCATGATAGAATCATTGCTGTCGCCTCTTTGAGTTCTGGAGCACTCTGTATATATTATTCATTAATATTTATATATAATATATTTTGCGCATTCCATCATTTTTTTCTCGTTATTAGAAAACTCGTTACACACTGGTAAAAAAACATTATTACTGGCGAAATTAAAATGTACCTATTATTAATAATAATATTATATATTACTAGATGACCCGACAGACGTTGTTCTGTACCCATGTCTACAATTTTTTAATATAATACACGCCACTCTTCACGCCAAAATTTATATACATGTATTATAATAAGAGCGATGTAAAATGTAGAACACTATATTGGAAATTGAAGTATTTTAAACGGTATAACATAACCATAACCATAACATAATACTTGTACTTCATGTTGGATTAAATTAATTGAATTTTTTATTATTTAAGATATCCAAAATTGCATCTTAAACTTCTCCTAATCGATATAGTGAGGGCCGAATTGTATGTATCCATCTTTACTTTCCCATTTGTTGTTATAAAGTGAAATTTGTACGAATTTTAAAAATATTGTGGAAAATATTTAAAAATATTGTCCTAGGTTCATGAGTAAATTGCAATTTTTGGCAGGTGATACTTTTCATTTATTTTCAATGCAAACTATGACATGTTGTTTTTTGCAATTTTTTCCATTTATTTCTACAATATTGCACATACATCTCAGTACTTTATAATCACATAAATCCTAGAAAATTTCCTTAACAAACTTCAGAAAGATTTATCAAAATCCGAATAATCGTTTAGGAGGAGTATACAGTGAGTGCTTGTTAATATGAACTTTACATAATAGCAATAAAGCTCAAATTGATTCTACGTTTTAGTTAGAAAACGTTTGTATGAGAAAAAGAAAAGGGCTGTTTTTAGGGTTTTTCCGGCAATTATTCATTTTTTTCTTTTCCGTAAGAACCATCCTTGGACTTCAACAAACATTTTAAAAAAAGAATTGGCCAAATTGGTCCAGGCGTTGTTGAGTTAGGCGCTTACCAACACATTTTGCGATCCATTTTTATATATAAGATTATATAGTAAGTTTCAATTTGGCTGTACTCTATTTCAATTCGATTCTTATTAGTTGCCGCTGTACCCGTGTCTTCATCGGTTCCCAGAAGCGCAGCACGCGCTGGACCTCCGCCGTACTCTGAAGCTGCTAAAATAATGCAAATTCAGCGACTCGGCAGAGCCCATAGTCATGAAGGGGTAACTGCCTGCTACTACCGTCACGGTGATCAAATGGAGAATCCGGGACCCACGGATGACGGTAAGTAGATGCTTATCGTTTATAGTCTAGTTATGAGTGGCATTAAGTTCTTGATACGAGTAAATAATTGACTTAGTCAATAAAAATTGAAATTTAGCTATAAATTTTTCAACTGTTCATTTCGAAAACAGATTTGCCCTTTCCCTAATCAATGCAATATTCTATTAACCCATTCCAGACGGCGATTTTTTTCGAACGCGATCCCCAGGAGTGATTTTTTTTTTTTTTGTTTATATTGTTCATTTTTAATAAAAAATTGTTTACTACGGAAATCACCCAATTCGTGCGCAAATTTGCATAGATAAGATGATTGCACACCGTGTGTGCAACTCGATCCTCAGAAAATTTTTATTGCGAGGAGCGGCTTGAATACTTCATTAAAATTGTTAACCATTTGTTTTAAAAATAATTATATAATATAAAATCGTTATGTTGCTTTCAATAATGAGGAACAGAATTTAATGCAAAGAAGGTTTTTAAGAAATAGTAAAAAGTCTAAAAAGTAAGTTGTAAAAATAATATAAACAAGAAATAAATTTTTAGAATAATGTCTAAAGGTAATAAAGTAATGTAACTCAGTAATGAAGAAGAAAATATAATTTGTAAATACATTTTTAGGAAACAGCACACTGGTTTTGAAATAATTATTAGTATATTTCAAAATTCAAAATTGTTTTGTTTTAGTACGAATTAAAATCAATGCCAAATTTTGTTTTTCTGTACCTTACAGATACTATTAATTAAAAAAAAATCTTATCTCGACGACTATATCACTCAGAATAACTGATAATTGCTCATTATCATTATTGCACACAGGGTGTGCAACCGGTCTTATAGCCTTGGAAAGCAATTGCACACACGGTGTGCAATTGGTCTCGAATGGGTTAAAGGGGTATTCTGTAAGTCAAATTTATAACAATATAAATGCTAAATTTGTAAAAATATATTAATCATAACATATATATTCAACAGTATTTTCTTCAATTGTTTCAGAAGATGACAATGGCCAAGTATCGGCTGTTTGAAACAGTGTACATATGATGATTTGCAGATAGTTACACAGTAGTATAAATTTGATCCTTTTGCATTTTATGTGAATTTGTTAGTTTTTCTTTTCACATTTATTGCACACTTGCCACTATACTTTTAATTTCTTTAAAAATATTATTTGATATGATGAACTGAATACTCATACTAAATTATAGTATGAGTATACATTTCATCAGAAATGAATACTCATACTATAATAGAAAAAGATACTTAAATATATATATATATATATATATATATATATATATACGCATATGTACATGTAATATACATGTTGTAACATATGTATCTAAAATAGTTTAAGAGCACTGAGGATATTAAATATATGTATTACCTTGGATTTGTAAATTTATTTTGTTATTTATTATTTATACAACTTGCAAAAATACATGCAAGCACAAATAATTTTCAATCATCATAATTCAATATTTTTACTTTATATATGCTCAAGTATTTAATACAATATTAAAATAATTATACAATGCATATATTAGGTCATTCTTTCTGATATTAAAAGTTCATAATTGATGTTTTCAAATTTTGTGAATTTTAATGCTAGGCGAACCAAATTTGATTTCAGTATACAAATGTGGTAATAAAATAAATAAATAAATAAATTATATATATATATATATATATATATATATATATATATATATATATATATATATATATATATATATATATATTAGGGTGGTCCTTAAAATGGTCATTTTCGAATTTCCTTGCTCCCAGGGGCTCAAATGGTTCCAAATTGATAAAAAACAATTCTCTGAAAGTTTTAGCTCTTAATATTAACGTTTAGATAGAGCGCAATACAATCAAAGTTTGTATGGAAAGAGCATGGAAGTTTTTTTTAAAATTTAAAAAAAATGTGTTAGGTATAACTTAGCGACAAATGAATGAGTTTTATTCATTTATTTGTTCGCTAAATTACATCTAAACAACATTTTTAAAATTTTTGAAAATTTTTTCATGCTATCTCCATACAAAACTTTGATTGAATTGCGCTCTATCTAAACGTTAATCTTAAGAGCTAAAACTTTCAGAGGATTGTTTTTTATCTATTTGAAACCATTTGAGCCCCTGGGAGCAAGGAAATTCGAAAATGACCATTTTAAGGACCACCCTAATATATATATATATATATATATATATATATATATATATATATATATACTATATACTATATACTATGGATAATTTATGTGAAGAGTAATATTTACAAGACATTTATTATGCATGTAAAATGTTTTGTAAGAGATAATGAAATTTTACAATACTTTTTATTTCTTATTATCTCTAAGAATAAGGTGCTTAAGTGCTTTATATATCAGTCATTTCTTTGCAATAAAATTCTATTTAAATAATTATTTTTGTAGCTAATATATGTTTCATCTTTCTCCTCATTAAATATAAATAAATTTAAGACCTATATAATAATATGTACAAAAACCCTTCCGATAACTTTATGTGAATGTGTACATTAAGTGATTGTTTTAAAAATATCAAAATATGTTTTTGAAGTATAAACAACAGATCTGTGAATAAAATTTAGTTCATAAGTTTTAAAATCATTTTAAAAATATAAAATATGTTTTTAAAGTATAAACAACAGATCTGTGAATATAATTTAAATCATAAGTTTTAAAATTTGTGTGATCACCGTGATGTCTCTTTTATGAGATATTAAGTGGTATTAAAGATATATGTGGTAATAATATTAAGAATATAAGTGGTATTCAAAATATAAGGAGTGCATCACAAAGCTGAATAATATCTCAATGTAAATTTGTTATATTTTGTAATAATAATATTTTTATAGTATTTAAGAAATATTTAAATAGAATAGCTATCACTCAAAATGTGCGAGGTTTAAAAAAATTTCTTTTGATTTCATTATATATGTAAAAGAGTCTATTTTTCCATTTGCTAAAATGAGCAAATGAAGAGGCTAAAACTATTTAGATTTTATTGTGCATAATCTATTTAATGATTATAATTGAGTAAAATATATTTTTTATAATAATATTATATGATAAGGTACATATATTTATAAAATTTAAGTGAGAGATATTATTTGCCAGTACTTTACGTTATGGCGAACATTCTGTTTTATATTCACATACATCTGCAAATATATATATATATGTATATATATATATATATATATATATATATATATATATATGTTTGCAAGTGTGTGTAGTTTTGTAAGTAATAACATATGATTTCACTTCGTACAAAATAAACTTTAAGTACTTGTTAATTAAAAGACCAAGAATATATGTTTATGTATATATATATATATATATATATATATATATATATATATATATATATATATTCAAATATATTTAGATACTATATTTAAAATGCAAATTTAATTAACTATTTATATCGAGTATGTGGTAGTAAGCATTCAAGAATATTATCCATAAGTTTGGATAAATGTTATTTGAATATATGTATGTGCAACCAAGGGTCAGTAGAAAATAAACTGAACTGATTGATACAATTACAATCTGTGGATTACATATCAAATTATATGGCTAATTTTAATAAAAATGTTAGATAGTTCCGGATATAAAATATTTGCTTTTTTACGGTACATTCTTAATTAGTTTAAAATATTTATGTTAAAAAATTTAAATAGAACATTTTGTTATTTACAATTTAATCAACTAATAGTGCCAAACTCTATTTTAATATTTTAATTATTGAAATAGTTTTTCTAACAGTCCCTCAATTTTAATATTTTAATTATTGAAATAGTTTTTCCAACAGTCTCTTGTATCATTAATTTTAATATTAAATAAAATTAGTCTAAAAAGTTTTGTTGAATTATTATTCAATTAAAACATTGATGAAAATGATTGAAAGTTCCATGTTATCTATGTTTCTGTATGTAATATAACTTCATTATGTGACGTAAGTTTAATATATTTGCAGATACAAAATTATAAATAAAGATGTATTTTGAAATTTAAATATAAACATATTCACATGAGAAGAACTGAAAGTTTTTCCTGCGTTTTATAGTCTTCTCAAGATCAACTGACCCTTTTATAATTTTATTTTTAGTTTTTTTCAGTAAACATTCAATAGTAATTCAAATTAGTATATGTTATTTATATATTTTTGATATTTCTGCATGCATCTTATATGTGATAAAAATGATGTATAAATAATGTGGACATATATGTATTTGGAAAAGATATGATAAATGTTTTATTTGCAAAATTTAATAATTACATAATACATAGAAACCCATACACACACACACTAATATAATATAATATAATATAATATATATATATATATATATATATATATATATATATATGTGTGTGTGTGTGTGTGGGTGTGTTGTACTTATTAATTGAAATAATATGTATCAGTTTCAATGTGGATAAAATTGGTCTTCGATATTTCTTTATTAAATACTTAATAAATAAAAATTGAGATTAAGTTAGCTATATAGATATTTAGATACAATTTTCAAATTAATTCGCTTTCCATGGGCTTATAATATTTTTATATGCTTTTTCAGACTGTGAACTCCATCGCTATGGTAAATTTTATTATAATCTTCAGATTTTTAAAATCGGTTCAGGATTTTTGGCATACACTTATGTTTATTTGTCTATGGGCACACGTAATTTCTTCAATTTTAATCTCACACGATTCAGAATGATTTGAACCATCAAAAATATGTAAAAATAGTAAATTGGACTTTCTGGTGAAATCAAAAACATCTTCGGAAAGTAAAAAATAAATAATATGCCTACGTTAACCGTTTGTACCGCGCAAGGCGTGCAAGGTATCATGTTTAGGATATATGTACATTTTTATTATTACAAATAAAAATGTAATAACAATTCAATTTCTTTGCAATCATATTATTACGATATTTTATATGGAGAAAAAGTCTAGTGGGACACTAGGAGAGGCAGATGCCAGTTAGAATATATTTTACATCATTTCTGTACAAAATTTGTTTATATTTATAATCGAAATGTTGATAGCAGAAGTGTAAGTTTACAACTATGAAGTTTGATCTGCCACTTTGTAGAGTAAAAAGTTCCATCGATAGAAGAAAATCGGCTACCGTTACAAAAGATAAGTTAAATTGCTTATCTAAAGAAGGTAAATAGTATTGACGATTACTGTGCTAAATGTTTTGCATCATATTTATAATCATTTATAATAAATATTGATAAGATGATAAGTAATATTATAACATTATCTAGGCTAGGATAAGTGACATTGCAATTGCATTTCAAAACGCACAATTTTTATATTGTCTATGGATTGACAATGACATGGATGACATTTGACATGAGTCAATGGTGTGCGCAAACTACGGCATGTACTGTAGTTCGGTTTTGACAGTAAGAAATAACTTTCTTGTTTTTTTTGACATTAAGTTTAATTGTGTCGAACTAAGTTCATTGTTTTTTATTTATTTTTTAGGAATTTGCTGAATTAAAATTATAACAATGGGTAACACATGGGGCGTATACGTACATCCCGAAGTAAATCCTCATCCTGATAAGGGAATAACTTTCGATCCATTATTGGGATTTGAATCTGGAAGAAAACCAAGAGGTACAAAATATAAAGCGATTTAAAAATCATTTGTTTTCTGTCATAACATAATTATAAATCATAATTAAAAAAAAAGAAAAATTTGTATGATTATGTAATTTTGATAGTGTTGAAAGAATGACATTTATTTCAGAAATGTTGGTAACAAAGGAAGAATTAATGTCTGCAAAAGTACCATTAGAAAATCGAGACTATTGTGCGCACAAACTTCTAAAATTATTATCTTGTCAAGATGATGTTTGGCCATTTGTTTATAAATGTTCCCACGATAAACATGAATACATGAATTGCCAATACGAAGAGTAAGTTAAACATTTTGAAATGAACAAATGATTATTGCAAAAATATTTATGTATGTGTATATTCATATTATACAGGAATTTCCTTATTCGCGCTTCCTATATGCGCGTTTTCGCTATTCCAAAAAAATTGTGACCTAATTTCTATATTCGCGGCTAAAAATTTCGTTATTTGCGGATTCCAATATGTATCGAAACCAAACTCACTATATACTGTCTTTTTGACCGTCTTTGCCGCTATCAGTGTTTTTGAGAATGTAAACTAATAGAATGAAAACAACCTTATTTATTACTCAATGAATAAAACAGATTTTTAGTAAAATTTCAAATCGACATGAAATCTACATTCCCAGTCCATTGAAGAAGAGCAATTCACTTCAATTGCTTCTGCAAGCAATAGAAACGTAATCAATAATTTGAAAAATCTTAGTGAAGAATTAAAAAAGAACTGTCCGATTTCTATATGGATCCATATATGGAAAGTGTTATTTTTAAGAGGCAAATTACTGATGTGACAGTATCAGTTTGAATTAAATAAGCAAAACAATATTACAAAGTTCTTCAAATCATTGCCTTAGCCTCAACAAAATTAATCAAGATGTACAAAAACTATAATTAAAAATAATTTTTGTTTTATATATATTGCTGAAAACTATTATGTGATATGCAATATCTTAAGTATAACAGTTCTCATATTAAAATTAGTTGGTAATAAGTTTAGTACCACATCTAACATTAATGTAAAACTTTTATAAATTGACTTTTATTTTAATATTAATTTAATTTTTAATAATATTAATTTTTCTTTGTTTTATCACCATGGAATGTATTCCCTACAATTCCAGATAAAAGGCCACCCTGTATTTGCAGATTTATCCATTATTTGCGGATTATTTATTCACCTGGGAACGTATCCTTATCATTCCATATAAAATGCCATCCTGTATTTGCGGATTTTTTATTCACTAAATTTTTATGGAACGTATCCCCCGCGAATAAGGAGGTTTTACTGTACTGTTTCAAAACTTTATGCATTACTGTACATTTTAAATATAAAATAGTACTACTTTCTGCTATAGGTAGTAATTACCTGTAATGAAAAATGCATTATCCAACAAATATTCATTTCTGGTCATTAAAAATTGTTTATTAAAAAGAGAATTCAATTAATTATATTATATCTTTGCATGTAGCATGGACGTTACTTGCAAAGTAACTAGCTTGAAAATATTTATCCAATATATTTAAATTTATTTAACTTTAGCAAAAGTATACTAATTTCAGTATAATATATATGCATATATAATATATGTGTATTTTGCGCTATATAAGTCACAGTGTGTTTTCATTTTACCTTCCTAAATAAGATGTATTGTTAAAAACTATAAGGATCAAACAAGCACACACACACACACATATATATATATATATATATATATTTGCAATAAGATTAATATTTATATTTTTATATAAACTGTGCAGACTTTTGTACAGCTATTTGATCCAAATTTGGTACTAATTAAAAAAAAGTTGCATTGTAAATATGCTTTATATAAAGTAAACTTTGTTTCAATACAGTTTCCATTTGATAAGTTATTTATCAATATTATATTTTAATTGAAATAACTATGTAATATTTTTCAGTCATGTTTTGCGTATGAAGGAATATGAGAGAGAGCGCCGACTCCTTGTGCGTCAACAGAAATTGGCACAACAAGTTGGTTAAGCAATTTTAATATGTTAGTAATTTTTAATGAAATCTCTAAGAACAATTTATTGAACTGTAAATAAATGAATATGTAAGTAATGAAATGGTTTTAATATAGTTACACATTAACGTGTTGAATTAATTCAACATGTTATTTATATTGAATAGTATCTTTGTTCGAAAACTCAAAAGTATTAAGGATTTCATAATTACTTGATGATTATTCCAAATTTTGATAAGCTGATATATACTATTGAAATAATAAGGCAACAAGTTTCATTGTTGTTTCACTATAAGACTTAGTTTTGCTATTGCACGAGGAATTCGATTTACTCTTTTATTTATGAAGCTGATTTTACATTAAATGTTTACCAAAACCAAAACAAAGGTGATTTATTCTAATAATCAGAACTTGTTTAGAATCGGACCATGATATATATCAACATCTGAAAATATTATTTTTGGTAACCATGAACATATTTTTTTACTAATATTAATTAATTTAATCTTGTAAATAAAATTTGATAAATAATTTTCCAAGTATCTCTGAATAATTTATTTATTTAGTGTTTACTGAGGAATGTGAAAGTCATGAGCTAAAAATATGGTACCTGAAAAAATCATTTTGTCTATAGATGTATTACTACGCAAATCATATAAATCCAATAAAAATAGATTTAAGAGAATTTTGTCCTGCCCATTTTAAAAATGTTGATACAGTAGAATTTATCTATATACGCCTGCATTCAGAACTTTATATAATGCACATGCACCAAACTAAGCTTTTGTTACGAGAGTTCATTAAATTTGTTATTGAAACCTTTTCTGGAGCTATAGTACTTTGTAATATTTTTTTTTCCACTAGATTGATACTAAAATAAATCGAATAAGTCTTATTTAATTTTAATGGCTCTTCTTAAAGCGTTTCATTTATTTTCAATTAGTTCATAGTTAGTTATAGGTAAAAATCATAGTTATTCGTAGATTGAAATTTCAAGTACCTCAGAAAGTATTTTTTTTTTTTGTTGAACGGATTATGCAATATTTATCTTAGATTCGGGAACAGAACTCATCATCTATCCCATACATTTTCGACAAAAATCTGGAACAATGCTTGTTACCATACGACTAAACTTATGAATGTATGATGCATATTATATTGTCTAAGGTATGATGAATTGTTAAATTAATGGAATGAATGGAACCATATACTCTTCTTTTATCTATGAATGGAACAACAATTAATTCCATAGATAAAAGAAGAGTGGATGAGAGAACTGGGCATTAACTGGGCATAGATAAATAAACTTAAGAGCAGTTTGGCCAAACTTGGCGATGTTGGTATTATGATCGTTTCGACAGTGACTTCACACCAGTATCGAGTTTGCATATTTTTATTGTTCGTTCATAGGCTGATGTTCCTTTCTCTTGGTATGTAGTAATAACATATTGGAATATTGTTTTTGTTTCGTGTTGAAGACTACAAAAGTTAAAATTAGTTAGTATAGAAGAAGATTGTGCTTTTCTAATTAACATAAATTAAGAGTTAAGGTGAGATTGAAAATACGGAATGACATAATTTTTAACATTATTTTGTGAAGGTATATATATTTATATATATGTAAATGAATGCACATACAACTTTTATGTGTGTAGTATAACTTCATACATATATATATATATATATATATATATATATATATATATATCTTAGATCTATTTCAACTGCATTATAATTTTGTATGTACCTTTGTTATTATAAAAGTATTGAAATTTGCATAATAAAATTGTCAAAGAAAATTTGTTTACTGCGTATATTTTATTATAGATCTAGGTACACATTGTTTCAAAATCTGCTTTTGTTTTTTTTTGTTATTGTGGTCATGTATGGAAAATTGCCAAATTAGTTTTTTGTTAAATCATTTCGTTCAAATTAGCCTTAAAATTACTCATGCTGACATATATTGCTTTATTTATGTTTGGTGCTTGCTGACTTTTTACAATTTTAGTGTTACAATATTTTGACTATTACAATGGATGGAGATGTAGATATGCTAGATGTTAGTGTTGTAGACATGATACCCTTCAACAAATCAGAAGCTGATGCAAATGTGATTAAACTTTGGCGTGAACTGATGGAAACTGGTGAACTCACGAGCGAACATTTTAAAAACTTTTGGAGAGATACTGTTCCAGTTACCAACATTTTTCAGCCAAATCGTGAGTAAAAAAAATCTATAATTATCAAATTTTGTTAATTCTTGTTAAACTTATTGAATTATTATTTTTACTATGGTTGGGTGCAATTTATTGAAATTGAATTATAAAATTATTGTTCATGATATTATTATAGAGTTTCATAATGCAAATTAACACATTAATTCAGTTATATATAATGTAATATATCTGACACTAAGAAGTCCTACATGAGCTATATCATATATAATTGACAATTATAACTGACATTTTCGATTTGGTAAAAGGCCACGAAAACAACAGATATCCAAAACAAATGCTACATATAAATTACGTTTTGAAGGCTTGGTCTATCAGGAACCAAATCTGAAAATTACTTGGCTTTCGAGAAAAGAAGTTTTAATATAGGGCCTTCAGTCACATTTGTATGGCATGAGTGTTCCATATTAGTATTTTTTTACATTAAGTTTCTTTGATACATTTTTCACTAATTTATCTAATAGAGTTACAATTGCCCATATGAAAACTTTTCTGATAATATTGTGGCGTTTAGTGTTATTTAATATAAAATATATCTTTTAAATTTTAATTATTAGAATTTCAAAGGTATGAAGTCTAAATATATATCAATGATATAAATATGTGCTGATAAATGGCATAAATAACAAGTAATTATGCAATAATATTCAGTTAATATATATTATAATATATATTAATATATTATAATAAATAATAATAAGTTAATATATATTACAATCGTCGAAATAAAAGAAAACAAATAAATAATAAAATATTTATTTATATATTTCGACACAAATTGTGTGTCAACATTCAGCAACCCTTTTTGAAATTTTTACTATACAGTGTCTAAAAGAATTTTTACAAAGTTTAAGAAATTAAATTTTAAATTTAAAATATAGATTAAAAGATAAAATGACAAGTGAAAAATCGATACATATCACACCGGGAAAAACAATAAAAATTTTTTTTTGGTAATCAACATATAGAAAATAAACATTATAAAGTAAACATTTTTTTGGTTTGGTTCCTCGTGTGTCTTCATGTTTTTTTATCGAATGCATTTGGTTCTTTGCTCAGACCTTAGATGACACAAATCTTTAGTTTAAATTTAAAACCTTCAGTTTAAATTTCATTGTTTTTCTTGGTGTGGTAAGTATCAATTTTTTACTTGTCATTGTATCTTTTAATCTATAATATATTTTAAATTTAAAATTCATTTTTTTAAACTTTGAAAAAATTCTTTTAGATACTTTATAACAAAAATTTCAAAAAGGGTTGCTGAATGATGACACACAATCCGTGTCGAAACATATAAATAAATATTTTATTATTTGTTTTCTTTTATTTTGACGATTGGCTGAAAATCAACATTCAAGATATGCCTCAATGTCGTACAAAAATATCTAAATCTTATATATATATATATATATATATATATATATATATATATATATAATAAATAATTTACTTTTATTTGTCCATTTGCTATGTGTTGGATTTTTTTGTCAATTTGCTTGTTTGGTTGTTGATGGCACCTTTTTGTACATATTAATCAATTTATAATATAGAATGAAATGAACGATACTTTTATCTGTAATATAGAATAAAGTAATTATAAACTTTTTAAATTATTTTCTCTAAGTTAAATTAAAGGGTCATGAGTAAAGTAAAGTTTTGTCAATATTATATCATACAATTATGAAATTTGCTTATTTGAACATGTGACTCGTATGCTTCTATATTATACTCATACATGTTATATATATGAAATTCAATTTTGAGGGCAATACATCTATTAAACAATTGTAAAAATTTATAATGGAATTGAAACATTAAAATATTTTAATAATTTGAAATATTTAAAATACCTAAATTATTTCTAAACAAATTTCAATGCATGATATTTAATACATTGGGTTTATTTTTTAGATGTTGGTACAGATGATCCTCAAAAAAATGTTTATTTATTTAAATATCTAGAGGAATTTATTTTCGATGGTGATCCATATGATATTTTACCAAAGTTATGCAAATTAGATAATCCACCTTCAGTTTGTGGCAGGGTATTTAAAATGGGCGAACCAACATATAGTTGCAGAGAATGTGGTAACTTTGCATTAAATATGATGTTTTTTATAGTAGTCATAATGTTAACTAATCAAAATTTATTATTAGGAATGGATCCCACATGTGTATTATGCGTGGATTGTTTTAAACATTCTGCACATAGAAATCATAAATATAAAATGGGCACATCCAATGGAGGAGGATGCTGTGATTGTGGTGATAAAGAAGCTTGGAGACGTGAACCCTTCTGTGATACTCATATTGTAGAAATATGTTTGATTTATTTTTGTTTATAAATTTTCAACTTCTCATGTTGAATTATTTTTTGTTGTAGGCCGGTGCATTAGTAGAAAACTCAAAAGATTCTAGACTACCACCTGATATTTTAGCTAGAATGCGTATTACCTTAGAAGCAGTTTTGTGGTATTGTTATAATTTATTGACTTTGGAACATGTTCCTGGTTTACCAAGTGATTTGATGCCAACCATCAGACCTGAAAAGTTTGACAGCATGGCTTTATATGAGACACCTGACACTTATTGTACAGTTTTATACAATGATGAAACACACACATTTGAACAGGTGACTTTTATATTATGTACTAATAAGCATACAATCAATATTAATTAATATAAATTGACTTAGTTGGTTATAAGATGAAATAACAATGCTTGATGAATATAATATCGGAACTTTAGTAGAAAGAGATTATTATAACTTATTAGAGATTGTTATAACTTATTTATGGTTTAAATATATATAAGCTTCTTATTTGCGTGGTATTACACAAATATATGCAAATATAGAAACCCTAAATATGGAATGGCATTTATATGGAATTATAAAGGATATGTTTCCAAATATACAACAAATTACCATATTAAATAAGTTTGTTTATAAGTTATATTATTTATCATTTATTCTAACATTTACAATGAAACAAATGAAAGTTTCACACTTAATCTACAAGTTTTTTTTTTTTCATTCTTTCTAATATATATATATATATATATATATATTAGGGTGGTCTTTAATATAGACATTTTCGAATTTCCTTGCTCCCAGGGGCTCAAATAGTTCCAAATTGATAAAAAACAATTGTCTCAAAGTTATGCTATTTCCATACAAAGTTTGATTGAATTGCGCGCTATCTAAAAGTTAATATTAAGAGCTTTAATATGAAAAACTTTCAGAGAATTGTTTTTTATCAATTTGGAACCATTTGAGCCCCTGAGAGCAAGGAAATTCAAAAATGTCCATATTAAGGGACACCCTATATGATATATACACCCTATATATATATATATATATATATATATATATATATATATATATATAAATTTAGTATCACAGCTGTCGTCCGCGATGGACGCCTAAAATGAACTGAACCGATTTAAAATTTGTTTTGCTCACCGATTTAAAATTTGTTTTGTGCAAATAGATTTCATTTAGGACATAGGGTATATTAAAGGTTTTAATTTATAGCCGAAATATTATATTTTTAGTAATTTCAATAATGTTTGTCAAGTGAATCGTATAATCAGTTTGATCTTATCTAGACCAACGACTTACGAACAATACGAGCGATAACGTTGGGTACAGTAGACCCTTATCTGCTGAGGCATATGCAACACTGAAACAGTACAAAGAAAAGTTGTTATATGATTATAATGTAATATTCGAATGCATCGGTTTATACCGCGTTTCTATGTGAGTCCACTTGATGATCATATATTATTATCTGCTAAATAAATTAATAAATATTATGTAACTTTATGTTGCCAATTTTGAATTGATAGAAAATTATTGGTGGAAAGTTTAGAAAGCAATATATGTTTGTGAGATTCTTAAATTTTTTTTTTTAAATATTAATAGTATTGTTTATGAAATTAAATATGTTTGACTGAATTTCAATTTAATAAATATATGTTTCATGGTCGGTGGCAGTAGCGATAATTAAAATATAAAAATAGTTGGATCTGGCGTTAAACAAATTAACACAGGAAATGAAACAATATTTAAAATATATATTATTACTGCTAAGAAATATAGTAATAATTAAAATATCAATGAATCAAAGTTATATTAATTGCATACTATAAGTATGTAATAGGTAAACATATATACATCATAAAAAATATACTATCAATAAGAATTTAAAGCATAAATATTAGTCAATTTGCTGGGCATGCCACATAACAACATAATTTAGAAATGAATTACCAGGTTTTACTTCGTAAATCGAAAATTAATGAATTAATCAAAAGCGCGGTAATTATATATCAAACTCTTGAAACTGTAAATGTGCTAATTGATATAAATAGAATCAGTTTCAGATTAGGTTGGTTCTTGCAAAGACTATTAATATTATCTAGGAACATTTATATGTGACGTGCTTTGCAGTGGATAAACTATTCATGTTTTTTGTTAGCTGACCCTTTCACTTACATATCAATTTGCAATCAATTAGTTATTTTCATACTCATATTTTTTATGGCAAAACAACGTTTGCCGGGTCAGCTAGTATATATATATATATATATATATATATATATATATATATATATATATATATATATATTAAAGAAGTTAGTTTTGATGTTGAGAAATATGAGTAAGTTCTTCAAGGGCAATACATCAAATAAAAGGCAAAGATTTAGAAGTTAATCTTTAATTTTTTCCAAATGTTTCGACATAGGATTTTATGTCATCATCAGTGGATCTACAGAATGAACATTGAAAAATTAATATAAACTAGGAAAAAATGACAATTTGGAAAAAGAACTATAGATACAAGTATCATAATTGTAACAATAACAATTATAACTAAACAGAGAGACAAACATAAGAAATGAAAAGTAAAAAGAAATATATACAAACATACAAAAGCGTAATATATATACATAAATATACATATAAACAGACATATATATATATATATACGATATACATGTATGAACACGTACATATATACATATATATATACACATAATACATATATATATATATATATATATATATATATATATATATACTCATATACATACACAAATGTATATATACATATATATATATATATATATATATATATATATATATATATATATATATATATATATAAACAACAAAGGTAACTTACATAAATAAGGTCTTAAATCAGTAACTAGCGTATGGCACATAATTTTGCACTATCATATATACACTAACTTGTTTTTTTGTTTTTGTTGAACAGAGCATAGCAAAATATTTGTTGAATATAATATATTTTTCACGGAAAAAGTAGTTTATGCGTACATTCCCGAGGCAGTAATGTCACATGTGCTTAAAAATTGTTTGGAGAGACCGAAAAGGATAGTTGGCGAGTTTTTTTACAATCAGTGTTCCGAAGTATGGGTGAAGAGGCTAAGATTCAAAGTTTGGGATCGTGCCGCGTAAGGATAGGTTTACAGGTTCGGAATTAAGCTAGTTAAGGGGAAACAAATTTGGAAATATTATTGAGTATCACCTGATAATTTTCACAGAGTAAAGAGGCATCACACCTTTTATTAATGCAAGATTTAGAAATGCTGATTAGACAAGATTCAGCAAATCTTCTCTGAATAATGTTCCGTTCGTGATGAAGTATACTAGCGTTATAAAAGTTAAAAGAATGTTTAAAATTTTTTATATGTTCTGTTATTTATCATTTGTTTGATTTTGTCGTGGGTTTTTTGAGTTATTATCATGTTGTTTTAGTCGTTTTATTAAAATCTGTCCAGTTTCACCTATGTAAATGGAATCACAATCATTGCATTTTAATTTATAGACAATATTTGATGTGCGTTCTAAACTAGTGGGTGATAACCCTTAGCTCTCTTTTTTCCAACCTCAAATCACCCACTAGTTTAGAACGCACATCAAATATTGTCTATAAATTAAAATGCAATGATTGTGATTAGCTTTTAGATAGAACGCTGTTTTGTATGGAAATAGCATGAAAAATTTTTCAAAAATTTTGCAAAGCGTCGAATCTTCAATACAAAATGACCCGAATTTTCACTTTTAATTCATTTGTCGCTAAGTTATATCTACAAAATTTTTTTTTAATTTTCAAAATTTTTTCCTTGCTATTTCCATACGAAGTTTGATTGAATTGTGCACTATCTGAAAGTTAATATTAAGAGCTAAAACTTTCAGAGAATTGTTTTTAATCAATTTGGAATCATTTCAATTAATCCAGAGAAATAAATTTCAGGTTATTCATACTCTCATTCGAGTAATTCAATGCTCTCAGAAAGATGCTATTGAGTATGTTACAAATATTGATCGCGAAGGCAGAGCAGTAGTAAAATGTGCTACTTTTCAACACTGTGATACATTGAAAACAGAGATTGAGCGATATACTGCAAGACATGCATCAGTTCCACTTAAAGTTGTAGTTATGCACTGTGATGTAATCTCACATCAAATTCATGCTTTAAAAATGTTATCTTGGTCGGTATTTCTTATATTGATTGTTTGATAAGATAATGTTTGGTATATAATAACACTTTCAAATTAGGTTGCAAGGATTTTTAAGCCAATTAGAGGGATTACGCTTAATATTTAGTGAGGTAGCTTTGAAGGAAAGAGCTGATGGTTCATCAATTATTGAGGGTATACTACAAAGAGACTTTTATCTTTGGAAAGCGGCTAGATCAAGTTGGCATCGTTTGTTTATATCTGGAATGTTATTAGAATACCAGAGCAAAAAGGCTCTTGCAACAGTATTCACTAAGAATTACGGATCAGTTATGAAAGATTTTATTAAAGATGACCATGACCCTTCTTTTTCAATCTCGTCATTGAGTGTGCAAATATTTACTGTTCCCACCCTGGCACATTATTTAATTGCAGAACAAGATGTTTTGTTCATTCTAATGAATACATTTTTATCAGAGTGTGCTGAAAAATGTAATGATGAAGGAAAATTAGTTTTCACAAAATCAAGACAGAATCAGAACAGCTCACAAAATAATCATAATATGCTGGCATTTAAAAGGGCACAATATATATTATATGACCTTCGCTATCTTTTAAGTGCAAAACCAGAAGTCTGGACTGAAGAGTTGCGAAAAGGCTTTTTGGTTGGTGTAGCTCAAATACTTAAGTTGTTTTTTTGCATGCAAGGTATGGATGCTGTTGTACGTCAAATGGGACATCATGTAGATTATGAACCAGAGTGGGAATCTGCTTTTAACTTACACATAAAACTTGCACATATCATAACTTTGATGCTAGAATGGTGCTCAACAGATATGGCTGTTCTTTTAAATGCTTACAAATGCACTTTAAAAAAGCTCATATCGAATATGGACTCAGATATAACTACTAAAGTTCATGAGTTGGTTGACCATAGCGCATCGTGCATAGTTTATGACGTATCATCTCAACCTGTTTCCATACATTTACCTTTATCTAGATTTCTTGCAGGTTTGCACTTGAATTTAGAGAAGTTTAATTTGAGCTTCTATAGCGATAAACTTACAGGAACAATTAAACCTGTACCACCTGAACATATAATAGAACCAGTATTAAGAACACAAGCATTGATTGCACAAGTCAATGCAGGAATGTGGCGTAGGAATGGGTATTCCCTGTTAAATCAAGTGTATTTTTATCACAATGTAAAATGTAGGTCAGAAATGTTAGATAAAGACATTGTGTTACTTCAAATTGGTGCTACTTTGATAGAAAGCAATGAATTTTTAATTCATGTTCTGCATAAATTCACTTTATTGAATTGGATAGATCAAACTTTGAGAGAAAAAGTTTAGTTCGGAACCCTGAAGAAGACACAATGCGGCAGATTATTAACCTTGTCGAAGAGTTTTTAGGACTTTTAATTACTATAATTGGTGAAAGACATGTTCCTGGCATAAGCCATTGCACTAATGATGATAGAATTAAAAAAGAAATTATACAACAACTTTGTATTAGGCCAATGCCTCACTCAGAACTCAACAAAACATTACCAGATGACATACACCATGAAACTGGTTTGGAAAATGTTATAGACCAGGTAGCTAATTTTAATAAACCTACAAATTCAGGTATATACGAATTAAAACCAGAATTCTTTGATGAATATAATGTATTCTTTTATCACTACACTCGTGAAGAGCTTTCTTTATCAGAAGAAACTCAAAGAAGTCGACGGAAGGCAGCTGGTCAATTGGAATGTTGTCCTCCACCCAAGTTGCTTAAATTGAAAGATTCTTTCAGGTATGCTAAGTAATTATGTTACTAAATAAAAATTAAAAACAACATTCTTAGTACTGAATAATTTTAATTTCAATGTTTTAATTACTTTGATATCATGCATATATATTTATAAAATAAATAAAACCACAAACATTTTTATATATATCTTCTATATATATAAAAAAAGTCGGGTTTTTCTTCCTGACGAAATAACTCTAATTGATTTCGACAATTTTGCATTCTTTGGGAAGGTCTCGGGCTCCGCAAGGTTTATAGCTAAGAAAATTAGTGGTGCATGGCATCGTGCCCTAATGCAAATTGCTGGAACTTCACGCACCGTAATTAAAAATTCGAGTAATGACATTAGTGAGAATTATCAGAATTATGCTTGGTTAAGTCAACGAGCAATTCTTGCCGCCAAGAAATATGATGTACACGCACTGAATTTCACCATTCAATCAAAAATTGCTGGCGATTTGGTGACATACCAATGATTCTGACTGGTCCTCCGTTTGACTTCAAACGATTGCAATTTCCAGTTCGTCTTTTGTTCGCAATAACAAGTCGCAAGGCCAATTGCTTAGTGTTTGCGGGATAAATTTCAAATAGATTATTTAGAAAATTATTGTTTTTCACATGGGCATTTATATGTTGCCTGTTCACGAGTTGGAAAACCATCCCCTTTGTTTGTGTTAACGTCAGACCAAAAAACAAAAAATGTGGTTTACCAAAGAGCACTTCAATGAAACGGATAATTTGTGGATTTACATTCATTTACTTAGAGAAGTTCAACTAAAAAACACTTCAATTTTTGTAATAAAATCAAATTTTTCCTTTTCAAATATAGAACAAACAAAAAATTTCTTTATCTTTCCCACGAAACCATCTGGTGGCGAAACGGAGTTCGTCGGGTTTGCTAGTTATATATATATATATATATATATATATATATATATATATATATTGAATGGTAGAGTCTTGGATTTGTGTATATTTGTAGAGTTTCGAACAAGAATCCAAAAATAATACAAAATAAAAAACAAGAAAAGTTTTTAAAAAAACAATTTCTTTATTTAATTATTGTTTATTGTCGACGTTTCGGAACTAGGTACGTTCCATCTTCAGGACATCTGTCAAGAAACATGATCTTGATGAGATTTAGCAAACAATATGTTTAGGAAAAGAAAATAGATTTTTCTTAAATAATGAATTAAATTGTAAAAAATATAATAATGTACAGAAATATGATAATATGTTAAAATAAAAATGATAAAAATAAATGAGTGGATTATCAGAACAGGATATTAAACATAATAGAAAATTTTTTGAAAGTTATGGAAATTTTTAAGAAAAGGTTAATGACAAAGTTGAATTAATTACCTGTATGTTTGAATATTTGTTAGCACTTTTTCACTAAACAAGCTTTTTAACAAAAATGATTTTGTGAGTTAATTTCCGCCGAATAATTAGATTTTGTAAATCAAAATTACTAAAAAATTTGTCTTTTTTAAAATTATTATTTGAAAACACAAATAATATTGTTCTCTGGATGTTGTTCGATTGGTTTTCGAAAATTAACTAAATGAAACTGGTGTGCCTTTTGTAACACGTGTAAGTGTTTCTCGTTCAAGTGTTTACACGTGTTACAAAAGGCACACCAGTTTCATTTAGTTAATTTTCGAAAACCAATCGAACAACATCCAGAGAACAATATTATTTGTGTTTTCAAATAATAATTTTAAAAAAGACAAATTTTTTAGTAATTTGATTTACAAAATCTAATTATTCGGCGGAAAATTAACTCACAAAATCATTTTTGTTAAAAAAGCTTGTTTAGTGAAAAAGTGCTAACAAATATTCAAACATACAGGTAATTAATTCAACTTTGTCATTAACCTTTTCTTAAAAAATTTCCATAACTTTCAAAAAAAATTTTCTATTATGTTTAATATCCTGTTCTGATAATCCACTCATTTATTTTTATCATTTTATTTTGAACATATTATCATATTCTGTACATTATTATATTTTTTACAATTTAATTCATTATTTAAGAAAAATCTATTTTCTTTTCCTAAACATATTGTTTGCTAAAATCTCATCAAGATCATGTTTCTTGACAGATGTCCTGAAGATGGAACGTACCTAGTTCCGAAACGTCGACAAAAACAAATAATTAAATAAAGAAATTGTTTTTTAAAAACTTTTCTTGTTTTTTATTTGTATTATTTTTGGATTCTTGTTCGAAACTCTACAAAATATATATATATATATATATATATTCACATACATATGTGCATGCATACATACCTTTGTCATAATTATTTTGTAGGATGTTTGTATATTTTTGACTAAATATGAACTTATTTTGAAATTTATCATTTAATGTTTGAAAAAGTGGTTTGTTTTCTTGATTTGAAAAAAAATTTGGAATGATATAGTACATATTTTATCACCTTGTATAAACAAATATTTTTAATTTTATAAAAGTTCTTTTATATTAAACTAAATTAATGGGTAATTAAATAATTTCACATCCCAATAAAAATTTATTTTTCAGCATTTAAGTAATTTACTACAATGCGATATTATGTTATTCATTATGCAAACTGTCCTTACTCGAAGCATTGACTTAAGAGCTAGAAGTTTTTCGGAAACACAATTACATAAGGTACATAAGATTTTTGTCAATTAATTGTTATATACTTACATTAATTTAACCATAAATTTTTGCATCTTTTTTTATAGATAGTACATCTTATAGGATATGCCTTGCAGGAGGAAGAGTCACAGAATTATCCTTATTTTACTTTTACAACTAGAGCTCAAAAGTGGAATATTTTAAAGTATTGGAGCAATTAGTGAATAGCCCTCGGGTAATAATTTTTTTTATATTACCATACTTCATGAAACACAAAACTGATTTTTGATCTTGTATTAGGGTGGAAATTCATAAAGATTTATTAACTTGGGTAGTTACCAAAGTATAATAAGCAGATGACTAGTGATTCTGCCAGTTTGGAAAAGACTCCTACTTTGGACACTTCTACTTCTGAGTCTAATGTATCTAGCAAGGAATGGCGTACAAAAATGGCAGCACAGCAAAGAGCGAAAATTATGGCTCAAATGGCATCCCTACAGACAAATTTTATGAAAAAAAATGCAGATGCTTTTGCAGCAGAAGCAGAGGAAAGCACAGGAACTAGTGATAACCTAATAGAAGCTGATAATGTTTATTCCAGATAGTTCACAACAACCAATATGTTTAGGACCTAATCAAACTTTTAGATTTGTTGAACAACAGAAGTACACCTGTATTCTTTGTCAAGAGGATAGTATTGTTTCTGTTGATGGACACCTTTGGTACTATCTGCTTTTGTCCAGCAATCCACTGTGTTATTCCAGCACAGAGGATTAGACTCAAAACTTGCATTCAAGGAAAGTCCTTATTTTTTAAGTCCTGCCCTTGGTTCAGCGGCTCATACTAGCACTTGTGGGACATGTTATGCATAGCTATTTGTTGGAATAATCAAATGCAATCTATCAGTGCTTCTGAAGCAAGGAGGCCGTACAGATTACGTCAACTCTCCAGTTATGATGTGGATAAAAAGGAATTTCTTTGTCCTCTTTGTGAATGCCTCACAAACACTGTATACCCGTAGTACCTCCTTTATACAATATTCAACCTAATAATCATGTAGTTTCTGATTTAACCTTTGAACAATTTGTACAATGCATACAGCAAACTGTTTCATATATCGTTGGTGTTGCATGAACGTCATACTGATGATAAACTGGTTGAATTTGATGAATTATTTGGTGAACATAAAGAGAAAGTTCTCGAAGGTCTAACATTGCAAACTGAACTTATTAAACCACCACAATTACAAACTGTTACAGATAGTTTATCGACAGATGTGGGCTGTTCTTTCCAAAGACTATTTCCTACATTTAGTGCAATTAAATTCAGCAAAGAAATCATTGATGCTCTTACACTATTTGCCAGAGCGAGTACAGTCAAGTCACTCACATCTTCAACTAGATTAAATGAGCCAATGATGTGTTTTAGAACTTGCACATACACTATTCTGTCTCTGGAAATATTATTAAGAGATTCGCGTAAGTCACTCCTAGGAGATTATCTAGCAGACAAAGGGATTGCATACGCAGTTTAGTTAGGCTTTGTGGTGTTACACCATCAATATATCACTTTCATGGTGATTTCTCAATATTGCTTTTAAAAGTACTGATGGATGATGTGAGTGGTGTCCTGTATTTTAGAATGGGACCATTTTAGCATGCTTGTACCATTGACATTTACTATTTCCAGTCTTTTCTGCAAATATGATCAGTGTGCTATTGCCTGTGTGGAACTTTAGATCACCACCTCTCAATTTACTCTTCTTATCACACATTGTAAAAATATTAATCACAATTGATATGGATGTTTCAAATATGGACACAGAGGATATTGAACACAATTGTACAGAAATAGTAGAATATGCCAGATTCATAAAAAGGATATGCAAATTAAGTACGAGTTTGAATGAAAATTCTCTAGAACAAAATGTTAAACACGCTTGCATGCCATTTTTACGGTGCTGTGCAATATTTTACCATTTTCTAACAGATATTCCAGCACCTAATAGTTTAACGGAAAGTTTGGGTAATTATGAGGAATTATGTGATTACTTAGGACTAGAAAGTAATATTAATAAAATGGTTAGTTATAGTTATGCAAAAGACTTAGCCAAAACTTGGTGTTCTAACAAGAATGTTGCTGTAAGATTACAAACTGATATGAAAGATGGCTTGGTTACAACCCATAGTTGTTCCCAAACTTGTGAAGTTACCTAATGATTATAGTGAATTAATTAATGCTGTATCATTATTTACATGTCCCAATAGTGAAAGAGATGATTCTCGAAATCCAACTATGTGTTTAGTGTGTGGTTTAATGTTGTGCTCTCAGAGTTATTGTTGTCAAACCGAGCTGGAAAAATCTCCTGTTGGAGCATGCACTTATCATAGCCAAGTTTGTGGGGCGGGAGCAGGTGTTTTTCTAAAGTGAGAGAGTGTGAAGTTCTTTTCTTATCTGCTCACAGCCGAGGATGCTTTGTGTCACCGCCTTATTTGGATGAGTATGGGGAGACTGATCAAGGTTTACGTAGAGGAAATCCTTTAACATTATGTGCTGATAAGTTCCAAAAATTACAGCACATATGGCTAGGCCACGGCATACATGAAATTATTTCTAGAGCTATAGAAACTAATACTAATTTAGCCACAGTTGCTACTCAGTGGCAGCACTTGTAATTTGAATTTCAACATCTTACATAAATTAAAATTGAAGAAGTTACAGCGAATGATGTGTGTTATATTACCAGTCTTTATAGCATGTTGTTAGATATATAAATTATATAATATATTGAATAAATATAATCAGACCTATAAATCAAGATTATTAATCAAACTTTCCAACCTTTATGGGCCATGTTTCACTTTAATGTTTCTAAAATGATGAGTTTTTAAGATGAATCACAATTAATGTGCCATCAAAAATTACGATTAAACTTCCTAAATATTTAACAAAATCTGGTATTCCAAATTAATTTTAATACTGATTTTTATATTTATTTAACGCAACACTTTAGCTTGCTTACATTTATGTGCTTGCTGCACAAAATGTAATTAAATGATATTTTGAGTATTATAAGCCTTTGAATGATACTATTTAAGAGTCATAATACAAACAACAGCACTGTAATGAAAAATTATTTAATTTGTGTTGATTCATTTTGTCATTAGATTTGTCAATTTTTTTTTTCAATATATTTTACAGTTCCAACATAAAACTAGTTTGAAATAAGTGGCGACTTTCCATGTGTTTCAATATCTAGGCTAAATAATGAGGGAGAAAATTGAAAATTAGTATAACGGGATTTTATCTCGTCAGTGGATCCGAGGTGCATGGAAAGGCGCCCCCTACCGTTAATCACAGTTAAATTTTTATCTATGTAGCTTAAATTTTTTAAAATGATTTTTCTTATTTTTTGTTTGGAGAAGCAATAAAACGAAATTATTAAATGAAATTATAAAATTATATTTTGAGGATCATGAAGTGGCGGATTGTTGTTTGTGGGGTTGCGTGTCCACACTATAGTTATTAGCAAAATCAGATAATAATTCATATGCGCTTGCATACATGTGAAGTTAACCAAATATTCCTCATATTATAAATTATTAATATATATTATTGAGAGAAATTGAGTGAGTGTGTCGGAATAAAATCTGGAAGGTACATAAAGAAAGAGGTTAAATTTTTAAAACATCTTTTTATTCTAGATGAAAAAAATTTCAGATTGATTCAGAATCAAATAAGTATTGTTCTTTGATTTAATACCTTAAAGCAAATTCTAGAAAGTCACCTGGGCCAGACAGATTTACTATTAAAATGTAAAACAACTGTATTAATTGACTGAAAAATGTAAGGCGCAACGACCTTAAAAACTTAGATTTTTTTTTGCCAAGATTGAATAGACTGAAAAGCGGTGGTTTTTTTTGACATGTTTGAATGAGAGTGAAAGCCATTCTCTTCATATAGATGAAGCATGTGCCTTTGCGGGGTATTAAAACTTTGGTCATTAATTATTAATGATGTTAAATAAGTCGTGTAAAATATTTGTGTCTCGATTCTCAGATT
>NW_020538040.1:147475245-147495245 GCF_003426905.1 Ctenocephalides felis
AAAAATTTGGGTCAAAAATTTGGGTCAAAAATTTTTAGTCAAAAAAATTTTGGTCAAAAAAATTTGGCCCAAAAAATTTTGGTCAAAAAAATTTGGCCCAAAAAATTTTGGTCAAAAAAATTTTGGCGCAAACGGTTTTAGTCAAAAAAATTTTGGCCCAAAAAATTTTAGTCAAAAAAATTTTGGCCCAAAAAATTTTGGTCAACAAAATTTTAGTCCAAAAAATTTGGGTCAAAAATTTTTAGTCAAAAAAATTTTGGTCAAAAAAATATGGCCCAAAAAATTTTGGTCAAAAAAATTTTGGCCTAAAAAGTTTTAGTCAAAAAAAATTGGCCCAAAAAATTTTGGTCAAAAAATTTTTGGCGCAAACGGTTTTAGTCAAAAAAATTTTGGCCCAAAAAATTTTAGTCAAAAAAATTTTGGCCCAAAAAATTTTGGTCAAAAAAATTTGGGTCAAAAATTTTTAGTCAAAAAATTTTGGTCAAAAAAATTTTGGTCAAAAAAATTTTGGAAAAAAAAATTTGGGAAAAAAATTTTTTGGAAAAAAATTTTGGGAAAAAAAGTTTTGGTGAAAAAAATTTTTGGTCAAAAAAATTTTGGTCAAAAAAATTTTGGAAAAAAAAATTTGGGTTAAAAATTTTTAGTCAAAAAATTTTGGCCCAAAAAATTTTGGTCAAAAAAATTTGGCTCAAAAAATTTTGGTCAAAAAAATTTGGCCCAAAAAATTTTGGTCAATAAAATTTTGGTCCAAAAAATTTTGGTCAAAAAAATATGGCCCAAAAAATTTTGGTCAAAAAAATTTTGGCCCAAAAAGTTTTAGTCAAAAATATTTTGGCCCAAAAAATTTTGGTCAACAAAATTTTAGTCCAAAAAATTTGGGTCAAAAATTTGGGTCAAAAATTTTTAGTCAAAAAAATTTTGGTCAAAAAATTTGGGCCCAAAAAATTTTAGTCAAAAAAATTTTGGCCTAAAAAGTTTTAGTCAAAAAAATTTGACCCAAAAAATTTTGGTCAAAAAAATTTTGGCGCAAACGGTTTTAGTCAAAAAAATTTTGGCCCAAAAAATTTTGGTCAAATAAAATTTGGTCCAAAAAATTTTGGAAAAAAAATTTTGGTCCAAAAAATTTTGGCAAAAAAATTTTGGCAAAAAATTTTGACAAAAAAAAATTTTGGTCAAAAAAATTTTGGGAAAAAAAATTTTGGCCAAAAATTTTTAGTCAAAAAATTTTGGCCCACAAAATTTTGGTCAAAAAAATTTGGCTCAAAAAATTTTGGTCAAAAAATTTTGGAAAAAAAATTTTGGAAAAAAAAATTTTGAAAATTTTTGAAAAAAAAATTTTGGGAAAAAAATTGTGGTCAAAAAAATTTTGGAAAAAAAAATTTTGGGAAAAAAAATTTTGGAAAAAAAATTTGGGAAAAAAGTTTTTGTGAAAAAAATTTTTGGTCAAAAAAATTTTGGTCCAAAAAATCTGGGTCAAAAAAATTTTGGTCACAGAAATTTTGGTCAAAAAAATTTTGGGAAAAAAATTTTTAGTCCAAAAAATCTTGGAAAAAATTCCGATACTCCGACACTTCGATAATCAAAAGTCAAAAAAATTTTGGCCCAAAAAATTTTAGTCAAAAAAATTTTGGCCCAAAAAATTTTGGTCAAAAAAATTTGGGTCAAAAATTTTTAGTCAAAAAATTTTGGTCAAAAAAATTTTGGTCAAAAAAATTTTGGTCAAAAAAATTTTGGAAAAAAAAATTTGGGAAAAAAAATTTTTTGGAAAAAATTTTGGGAAAAAAATTTTGGTGAAAAAAATTTTGGTCAAAAAAATTTTGGTCAAAAAAATTTTGGTCAAAAAAATTTGGCCCAAAAATTTTGGTCAATAAAATTTTGGTCCAAAAAATTTTGGTCAAAAAAATTTGGCCCAAAAAATTTTGGTCAAAAAAATTTTGGCCCAAAAAGTTTTAGTCAAAAAAATTTTGGCCCAAAAAATTTTGGTCAACAAAATTTTAGTCCAAAAAATTTGGGTCAAAAATTTGGGCCAAAAATTTTTAGTCAAAAAAATTTTGGTCAAAAAAATTTGGCCCAAAAAATTTTGGTCAAAAAAATTTTGGCGCAAACGGTTTTAGTCAAAAAAATTTTGGCCCCAAAAATTTTGTCAAATAAAATTTGGTCCAAAAATTTTGGAAAAAAAATTTGGGTCCAAAAATTTTGGCAAAAAAATTTTGGCAAAAAATTTTGGCAAAAAATTTTGACAAAAAAAAATTTTGGTCAAAAAAATTTTGGGAAAAAAAATTTTGGCCAAAAATTTTTAGTCAAAAAATTTTGGCCCACAAAATTTTGGTCAAAAAAATTTGGCTCAAAAAATTTTGGTCAAAAAATTTTGGTCAAAAAAATTTTGGCCCAAAAAGTTTTAGTCAAAAAAATTTTGGCCCAAAAAATTTTGGTCAACAAAATTTTAGTCCAAAAAATTTGGGTCAAAAATTTTTAGTCAAAAAAATTTTGGTCAAAAAAATTTGGCCCAAAAAATTTTGGTCAAAAAAGTTTTAGTCAAAAAAATTTGGCCCAAAAAATTTTGGTCAAAAAAATTTTGGCGCAAACGGTTTTAGTCAAAAAAATTTTGGCCCAAAAAATTTTGGTCAAATAAAATTTGGTCCAAAAAATTTTGGAAAAAAAATTTTGGTCCAAAAAATTTTGGCAAAAAAATTTTGGCAAAAAAATTTTGGCAAAAAATTTTGACAAAAAAAAATTTTGGTCAAAAAAATTTTGGGAAAAAAAATTTTGGCCAAAAATTTTTAGTCAAAAAATTTTGGCCCACAAAATTTTGGCCCACAAAATTTTGGTCAAAAAAATTTGGCTCAAAAAATTTTGGTCAAAAAATTTTGGAAAAAAAATTTTGGAAAAAAAAATTTTGAAAATTTTTGAAAAAAAAATTTTGGGAAAAAAATTGTGGTCAAAAAAATTTTGGAAAAAAAAATTTTGGGAAAAAATTTTGGAAAAAAATTTTGGGAAAAAAGTTTTTGTGAAAAAAATTTTTGGTCAAAAAAATTTTGGTCCAAAAAATTTGGGTCAAAAAAATTTTGGTCACAGAAATTTTGGTCAAAAAAATTTTGGGAAAAAAATTTTGGTCCAAAAAATTTTGGGAAAAAAATTTTTAGTCCAAAAAATCTTGGAAAAAATTCCGATACTCCGACACTTCGATAATCAAAAGTCAAAAAAATTTTGGCCCAAAAAATTTTAGTCAAAAAATTTTTGGCCCAAAAAATTTTTGTCAAAAAAATTTGGCCCAAAAAATTTTGGTCAAAAAAATTTTGGTCCAAAAAATTTCGGTCAAAAAAATTTGGGCCAAAAAAATTGGGATCAAAAAATTTTGACAAAAAAAAATTTAGGTCAAAAAAAATTAGGTCAAAAAAATTTTGGAAAAAAAAATTTGGAAAAAAAATTTTTTTGAAAAAAATTTTGCGAAAAAAAGTTTTTGTGAAAAAAAAATTTTGGTCAAAAAAATTTGGGTCAAAAAATTTTGGTCAAAAAAATTTTGGTCCAAAAAATTTGGGTCAAAAAAATTTTGGTCAAAGAAATTTTGGTCAAAAAAATTTTGGTCAAAGAAATTTTGGTCAAAAAAATTTTGGGAAAAAAATTTTGGTCCAAAAAATTTTGGTCAAAAAATTTGGCCCAAAAAATTTTGGTTCAAAAAATTTTGGTCAAAAAAATTTGGCCCAAAAAATTTTGGTCAAAAAAATTTTGGCCCAAAAAGTTTTAGTCAAAAAAATTTTGGCCCAAAAAATTTTGGTCAACAAAATTTTAGTCCAAAAAATTTGGGTCAAAAATTTTTAGTCAAAAAAATTTTGGTCAAAAAAATTTGGCCCAAAAAATTTTGGTCAAAAAAATTTTGGCCTAAAAAGTTTTAGTCAAAAAAATTTGGCCCAAAAAATTTTGATCAAAAAAAATTTGGTCCAAAAAATTTTGGTCAAAAAAATTTGGCTCAAAAAATTTTGGTCAAAAAAAATTTGGCCCAAAAAATTTTTGGTCAAAAAAATTTTGGAAAAAAAAATTTTGGTCAAAAAAATTTTGGAAAAAAAATTTTGGGAAACAAAATTTTGGTCAAAAAATTTTGGAAAAAAAAATTTGGGAAAAAAATTTGTTGGAAAAAAATTTTGGGAAAAAAAGTTTTGGTGAAAAAAAATTTTGGTCAAAAAAATTTTGGAAAACAAAATTTTTTTCCAAAATTTTTTATCAAAAGTCAAAAAAATTTTGGCCCAAAAAGTTTTAGTCAAAAAAATTTTGGTCAAAAAAATTTGGCCCAAAAAATGTTGATCAAAAAATTTTGACAAAAAAAATTTTGGTCAAAAAAATTTTAGTCCAAGAAATTTTGGTCAAAAAAATTTTGGGAAAAAAAATTTTGGTCAAAAAAATTTTGGGAAAAAATTTTTAGTCCAAAAAATCTTGAAAAAAAAATTTTGGTCAAAAAAATTTTGGCCAAAAAATTTTAGTCAAAAAAATTTTGGCCCAAAAAATTTTGGTCAAAAAAATTTGGCCCAAAAAATTTTGGTCAAAAAAATTTTGGAAACAAAAATTTGGGTCAAAAATTTTTGACAAAAAAAAATTTTGGTCAAAAAAATTTTGGGAAAAAAAATTTTGGCCAAAAAAATTTTGGGAAAAAAATTTTTAGTCCAAAAAATCTTGAAAAAAAAATTTTGGCCCAAAAAAATTTTGGTCAAAAAAATTTGGCCCAAAAAATTTTGGTCAAAAAAATTTTGGCCTAAAAAGTTTTAGTCAAAAAAATTTGGCCCAAAAAATTTTGATCAAAAAAAATTTGGTCAAAAAAATTTTGGAAAAAAAATTTTGGGAAACAAAATTTTGGTCAAAAAATTTTTGGAAAAAAAAATTTGGGAAAAAAATTTGTTGGAAAAAAATTTTGGGCAAAAAAGTTTTTGTGAAAAAAAATTTTGGAAAACAAAATTTTTTTCCCAATTTTTTTTTTCCAAATTTTTTTATCAAAAGTCAAAAAAAATTTTAGTCCAAAAAATCTTGAAAAAAAAATTTTGGCCCAAAAAATTTTAGTCAAAAAAATTTTGGCCCAAAAAATTTTGGTCAAAAAAATTTGGCCCAAAAAATTTTGGTCAAAAAAATTTTGGAAAAAAAAAATTTTTTCTTTTCTTTTTTTTTGGGCCAAAATTTTTTCCCAAAATTTTTTTGACCAAAATTTTTTGACCCAAATTTTTTTCCCAATTTTTTTCTTCCAAAATTTTTTATCAAGTCCAAAAAATTTGGGTCAAAAATTTTTTTCCCAAATTTGGATCAAATTTTGGGAAAAAAAATTTTGATCAAAAAAATTTTGTAAAAAAAAATTTGGAAAAAAAATTTTTGGGCCAAAAAACTTTGAGAAAAAAATTTTTAGTCCAAAAAATCTTGGAAAAAAAAATTTGCTCAACAAAATTTTGGCCCATAAAATTTTAGTCAGAAAAATTTTGGCCCAAAAAATTTTAGTCAAAAAAATTTTGGCCCAAAAAATTTTGGTCAAAAAAATTTTAGTCAAAAAAATTTTGGTCAAAAAAATTTTGATCCAAAAAATTTGGGTCAAAAATTTTTTTCTCAAATTTTGATCAAATTTTGGGAAAAAAAATTTTGATCAAAAAAATTTTGTGAAAAAAAATTTGGAAAAAAAATTTTTGGGCCAAAAAATTTTGAGAAAAAAATTTTTAGTCCAAAAAATCTTGGAAAAATAAATTTTGTCAAAAAAATTTTGGCCCATAAAATTTTAGTCAAAAAAATTTTGGCCCAAAAAATTTTAGTCAAAAAAATTTTGGCCCAAAAAATTTTGGTCAAAAAAATTTTAGTCAAAAAAATTTTCGAAAAAAAAATTTGGGTCAAAAAAATTTTGGGAAAAAAAATTTTGGTCAAAAAAATTTTGGCCCAAAAAGTTTTTGTCCCATAAAATTTTAGTCAAAAAAATTTTGGCCCAAAAAATTTTAGTCAAAAAAATTTTGTAAAAAAAAATTTGGGTCAAAAAAATTTTGGTCAAAAAAATTTTGGTCAAAAAAATTTTAGTCCAAAAAATTTGGGTCAAAAATTTTTAGTTAAAAAAAATTTTAGTCAAAAAAATTTGGCCCAAAAAATCTTGGAAAAAATTCCGATACTCCGACACTCCGATACTCCGACACTTCGATATTCCGACAAAATTTAGGACCAAAATTTTTTTTTTTTGGACCAAAATTTTTTTCACATAATTTTTTTGACCAAAATTTTTTTTCAAAGATTTTTGGGACTAAAAATTTTTTTCCCAAAATTTTTTGACCAAAAATTTTTTTCCCAAAATTTTTTTGACCAAAATGTTTTTGTATAAAACTTTTTATCATAGCAACGGTTACCATTCAGCAAAATAATTTTACTGAAAATTTTGTTGGCAACGATTACCATGATAAAGGTTGCTAGGAAATCGCAACATAATTTTAATAATGCCTTGTCGGAATATCGGAATGTCGGAATATCGAAGTGTCGAAATGTCGGAATATCGAAGTGTCGGAGTATCGGAATGTCAGAATATAGAAGTGTCGGGTTATCGGAATGTCGGGTTATCGGAATGTCGGGTTATCGGAATGTTGGGTTATCGGAATGTCGGATTATCGAAATGTCGGAATATCGAAGTGTCGAAATGTCGGATTATCGGAATGTCGGAGTATCGGAATGTCGGAGTATCGGAATGTCGGAGTACTGGAATGTCCGAATATCGGGATGTCGGTTGCTAGGAAATCGCAATATAATTTTAATAATGCCTAATCTGAATATCGGAATGTCGGAATATCGAAGTGTCGAAATGTCGGATTATCGGAATATCGGAATGTCGGATTATCGAATTATCGAAATGTCAAAATGTCGGATTATCGGAATGTCGGATTATCGGAATGTCGGATTATCGGAATGTCGAATTATCGAAATGTCGGATTATCGGAATGTCGGATTATCGGAATGTCGGATCATCGGAGTATCGAAATGTCGGATCATCGGAGTATCGGAATGTCGGAGTATCGGAATGTCGGGGTATCGGAATGTCGGAGTATCGGAATGTCGGAGTATCGGAATGTCGGAGTATCGGAATGTCGGAGTATCGGAATGTCGGAGTATCGGAATGTCGGAGTATCGGAATGTCGGAGTATCGGAATGTCGGAGTATCGGAATGTCGGAGTATCGGAATGTCGGAGTATCGGAATGTCGGAGTATCGGAATGTCGGAGTATCGGAATGTCGGAGTATCGGAATGTCGGAGTATCGGAATGTCGGAGTATCGGAATGTCGGAGTATCGGAATGTCGGAGTATCGGAATGTCGGAGTATCGGAATGTCGGAGTATCGGAATGTCGGAGTATCGGAATGTCGGAGTATCGGAATGTCGGAGTATCGGAATGTCCGAATATCGGAATGTCGGTTGCTAGGAAATCGCAATATAATTTTAATAATGCCTAGTCGGATTTCGGAATGTCGGAATATCGAAGTGTCGGAGAGTATCGGAATGTCGGAGAATCGGAATGTCGGAGTATCGGAGTATCGGAGTGTCGGAGTATCGGAATGTCGGAGTATTGGAATGTCGGAGTATCGGAATGTCGGAATATCGAAATGTCGGAGCATAGGAATGTAAGAATATCGGAATGTCGGAGTATCGGAATGTCGGAGTATCGGAATGTCGGAATATCGGAGTATCGGAGTGTCGGAGTATAGGAATGCCAGAGTATCGGAATGTCGGATTGTCAGAATGTCGGAGTATCGGAATGTCCGAATATCGGAATGTCGAAATATCGGAATGTCGAAATATCGGAATGTCGGAATGTCGGAATGTCGGAATATCGGAATGACGGAATGTCGGAATATCGATCGGAATATCGGAATGTCGGAGTATCGGAATGTCCGAATATCGGAATGTCGAAATAACGGAATTTTGGAATGTCGGAATATTGGAATGACGGATTGTCGGAATATCGATCGGAATTATCGATCGGAATATCGGAATATCGATCGGAATATCGGAATATCGGAATGTCAAAAAAATTTTTAGTTTTTTATAGAAATAAATTTTTGGAAACAAAATTTTTGGTCAAAAAAATTTTGGTCAAAAAACTTTTGTAAAAAAATTTTTGGTCAAAAAATTTTTGGAAACAAATTTTTGGTCAAAATATTTTTGGAAAAAAATTTTTGGTCAAAAAAATTTTGGGAAAAAAATGTTGGTCAAAAAAATTTTGGTCCAAAAAATTTTGAAAAAAAAAAATTAATCCAAAAAATTTTGGTCAAAAAAATGTTGTAAAAAAATTTTTGGAAAAAAAATTTTTGGTCAAAAAAATTTTGGTCAAAAAAATTTTGGTCAAAAAAATTTTGGTCGAAAAAATTTTTTGATCGAAAAAATTTTGGTCCAAAAAATTGTGGAAAAAAAATTTTGGTCAAAAATTTTTGGTCAAAAAAAATTTGGTCCAAAAATTTTGGAAAAAAACTTTAGGTTAAAAAAATATTTGGTCAAAAAAATTTTGGTCGAAAAAATTTTGGTCGAAAAAATTTTTTGGTCGAAAAAATTTTGGTCCAAAAAAATTTGGAAAAAAAATTTTGGTCAAAAATTTTTGGTCAAAAAAATTTTGGTCAAAAAAATTTTGGTCCAAAAAATTTTTGGTCAAAAAAATTTTGGTCCAAAAAATTTTGGGAAAAAAAATTTTAGTCAAAAAAATTTTTGGAAAAAAAATTTTGGTCAAAAAAATTTTTGGTCAAAAAAATTTTGGTCAAAAATTTTGATCAAAAAATTTTTGGTCAAAAAATTTTTGGTCAAAAAAATTTTTAACCGTTAACCTCTAACACAAAATTTTTAGTAAAATTATTTTTTACTTTTTTTCTCAAAAAAATTTTGGTCCAAAAATTTTGGGAAAAAAATTTTTGGTCAAAAAAATTTTGGTCAAAAAACTTTTGGTCAAAAAACTTTTGATCAAAAAAATTTTGAGAAAAAAATTTTGAGAAAAAAATTTTTGGTCAAAAAAATTTTTTACTCAAATTTTCTTTCCAAAAAATTCTAACCAAAATTTTTTTGACCAAATTTTTTTTGAACAAAATTTTTTGACCAAAAATTTTTTTCCCAGAATTTTTTTGACCAAAACTTTTTTGGCCAAAAAATTTTTTGCCCAAAATTCTTTACTCAATTTTTTTTCCAAAAAATTCTTTTGACCAAATTTTTTTTGAACAAAATTTTTTGACCAAAATTTTTTTTTTCTAAAATTTTTTTTGACAAATCCATGGTTACCGTTGCTCGCATGGAACTTTCAATTAAATCAATATGAATAACAATAATATTTACTTACACTTTGTAGCTACTAATGATAAGTAATTATTTGCACCGTACCTAATTATTTATTTCAAATAGTAATACAATAATAATATTAATTAATAAATAATTGTTTCATTTTGATTAAAGAAACGTATGGGTAATTTTATGTTAACGACTGTTACCATAGCAACCGTTGCTAACTTGAAAATTTCAATTCATCAATAGCACACGACGTGCTATTGAATGGAAAATTTAATCAGATCCTTTCCAAAAAGTTTTTTGACAAACAATTTTTTTGTAAAATTTTTTTTGCCCAAATTTTGTTCCCAAATTTTTTTTGACCAAAAATTTTTTTCCCAGAATTTTTTTGACCAAAAATTTTTGGACCAAAACTTTTTTGACAAAATTTTTTTGTCGCGGTTACCATTGCAACCATTGCTAACTTGAAAATTTCGATTCATCAAAGGCACACGACGTGCAGTACAGCTAGGAAAATGTTAGTCAGATCCTTTCCTAAAAAAGTTTTGGTCCAAAAATTTTTGGTCAAAAAAATTCTGGGAAAAAAATTTTTGGTCAAAAAAAATTTGGGAAAAAAATTTTTGGTCAAAAAATTTTGTTCAAAAAAAGTTTGGTCAAAAAAATTTTTTGAAAAGAAAATTTGAGTAAATAATTTTGGGCAAAAAAAAATTTGTCAAAACAATTTTGGGCAAAAAAATGTTTGTCCCCCTGCTGTACTACTTATATTGAATTATTCCATGTACCATGTCACCATTGAGATTTATATAAAAATTACGGTGATCATGTCATTGGGTTCAGCACAAAATCAGAAAAAAAAATTCGAGAAACATTTTTTTGGAAAAAAAACTTTGAGAAAAAAAAAATTTGAAAAACATTTTTTTTTTTCGAAGAATTTTTTTCCATGTTTTTTTCACTCATTTTAAACATGTCAAAAATATTAAAGTTTTTCACTGCAATCTTTCTTGTGTTTTTGTCATGGACTTTGACTTTTTCAGAAAATAATTGGAAAAACAAATTCTTTGGAGAAAAAAATTGGAAAAAAAAAATTTGAAAGAGAATTTTTTGGAAAAAATCGACATTTTCCATGTTTTTTCACTCATTTCAAACCTGTCAAAAATAATAACATTTTTCACTCACTTTTTGGGGAAAAAATTTTCATGTCTTAACCGCTTACCTTCGGGCGAGCTGGTCTTTTACCTGGTCCTCTGAATCAAGACCCGTCTCAACCGCTTACGTTCGAGCGAGCCCAAATAAACTTCAATAAAGTAAATATACAAAATATAAATCAGAACATATCATATGCAGCAATATTTAGTATTATTTAATACCGAGCGTGTAATAAATTCAAATGCACGTTTTATATTAAATATATATATACATATATAATATATATATATATATATATATATATATATTATTAATTTATTTAAAAACCAGTTAAAAATAATTAGATATTAAATAAAAGTGTCTATAAAACATTATTAAGAATATCACACAAAACAATACAGTAAAGAAGTCCAAAATACAGTTTTCATTATGATGTGCGTTTTCATATAATGAGTTTCGTTCATCTCCGATTTCTTATATATCAATCCATTTCATATTGAATCAACTATATGAATCACAGTAGAATAACATAATGAGCAACAAATTTATTTAATTATTTTCTTTCAACAATGAATCTAATCTGGTGATACTGAGTAATTTTACCAAAAATATTGCATATATGTATATATCAATGTTCATTTGCTGAATTAACCTACGAGGGTTATTTAAAAAGTAACTTTCCCAATTTTTTTCGAGTGTACAACATGGTTTATTACTATACCTCATTGGAAATACCTCTTTCACCATTTTTTAACATAACCACCTTCTGTGTTATTACATTTTTTTAGCCTTTCAATCCAGTTTTGGTAGCCTGCAGAGAAAAAATCTTCCGCCACCACTTTAAACCATTTCGGGTTATTTTCAACTTTTTCCAAAGTTAAAGGAACATTAAGCGGAAATTCAGCAGTGACGAGGAAGTGAAAACAGCTGCCATCAACTACCTGAACGGGGCTGGCGGAGGAGTCCTTCGCGGCCGGATACCAAAACTCGATTAAAATATCTTTTAGACTTAAAAAATGTATTGACAGAGAAGATGATTATGTTGAAAAATAAACATAGAATCGACATTTCCAATGATGTGTGATAATACATTAATAAACCATATTGTACACTCGTGAAAAATGGAAAGTTACTTTTTACATAACCCTCGCATTTAAAATATTTCTACTGGTAGAAATGGATTGATTTATTCGCATTTAACAGTGTTGATCGAATTAGTATTTAAAGTATAGTACATATACAGGGTGTTCCGGAACTAAACGTCAAGCAGGAACGTGGTATTGATTGTAATTATCATAAAAGTTATAAATTTTTAAGTACAACCTAGGTTGTACGTAAAGCTCTAACTAGAGCTTTGATCATACTACAAGCATTTTTCTCCATTTAAACTGTGAAACAAAATAACGTTTTCTATATATATATTATATATATACGACCACAGTCAAAAATAATATCAAAATTGTTCCATTAAAAGTTCGCGCTTTTAATCATGATTGCAAAAATTTACAATACTTGTTAGCTCATATTTAAAAAAGCGAGTAAAAAATGAAAACCTAAAAATAATACAAAAATTGCTATTACATTTTACTCACAAGTATTGCAGTACTAAACAATAGCTTTTCTTTTGTACCTACTATCGTATATATAAAAATATTCATTTGCTAGTTTACGACGTCACATTCAGATTGGGCATCACCAATATATATATTATATATATATATATATATATATATATATATATATATATATATATACAGTTATACCCCGCATAACGTACGCCTCGCATCATAATAGACGATGCGCATAACAAACCTTTTTTTCAGTCTCGAACGTTCCACACGACGAACTTTGCTTCACACAACGTGCTAAATCTTTGTCATTTGTAGTAAAAAAAACAGCTTTCAGAAATTTTTACCCTGCTGTGAAAATACACTTGTTGGAAAAAAACTATAAACAGTTTCTTTAAAAATTCAGAAGCTAAAAGGGCACAAACGAAAGCAGTACGACTCTGATAATAACTTATTTCGTAAATAAGTAATATTTTTTTAAATGTCTTAATTATATGTAAAATATATCTCATTTTTTATGATCACATTTCGAACTACAGAACGAACTAGTTTTATTTTCATGTATTTGTATGGCAAAAAGCGTTTCGCGTTGCGAACTATTCGTACAACAAACTTTCTCCCGGAACGAATTAAGTACGCAATCGGGATATATACATAAAGTTATTCTCAACCACCATAATTTATCGCCGACATGATATTTAAGTGTACACATGATATCCACGATAATGACATAGCATCATACATTCCGTTAAAGAATTAGTAAAAATAAAACATTTAAATAAATAATACATATTCAACACATGTCAATACAATCTATCTTCATTTAATAAAGGACTAATACATCCGTAAAACGGCAGTACAGTGTTAAACTTAACAGAAAATATAGTTTTCTTATGTTAGCCAATATCACTAAATTGCATCGCAAATCTCATAAATGTTTAGGATGGAATGATTACAACTACTATCACAGACTAATTTCTAAAACTTCATAGTTAATTTAATAGTTGCAAAAATACTTATAACTAAAATACATATTCTTTTTAAAAAATATAAAAATGTAAGAAATTTTATAAATACATTGACAAAGCGCCAAAAATAGTTTTTGCGCCAAACTACATAAATACTGTGCTGAATTCTTTGTGCATGTATATGCATATAAACATATATTGGATGTGTAACTTTTCTCTCTGTATTGCCAAAAATCGAGAAAAATTGATAAACAAATACCGATTAATAACATCAATTACAATAATCCAATATAAAAGAAAGCAAAACAAATCATTCTAAAATTTAATTTTTGAAATTATTAACGTAACAGTTCAAATTTTGAATAACTTTGATATTATATAACAAAATATTATATATAAAAAAATCTTCAGTTTGCATAATTACGTTATGTAAATAATTAATCATTATCGTATAATTGAATAATAATACGATTGAATAATATTTAAAATATTGAGTTGCTATACGCTTTATTATATAAAGTGCCCAAAAGTAACAAAATTCGTAATTGATCATTTTTGTAATATGTAATAAAGCCAATCCCACCGTCTTTAAATAGAATAATATATGAAGAAAAATTATGACTGCTGAAATGCTTACATATTACTACATAAGTTTTTTTCAGTATAATACACTAACATTTTTAAACTATAAAAATGCTCATAAAATAATAGAAATGTACGAAGATAAATACTTTATGGTAACTTACTTTTAAATAGAACTCCAAAGAATATAAACAAATATACATGAGATACATTGTGGTCACGTCAGAATTTTCCATAAAAAGTAATATAATTAAAAATCCATATCTGGATCTTGAGGTATATCTTCAAAGCTCATATTGCTGAAACCTGTTTGAGAAGAAGATTTATCATTTGACTTTTTATTCTTAGATGAAACCTTTTTGTAGCCAAGAGCCCCCTTTGTTAATTTTTGCTCAAATTTAGTATGGAACGGAAGGTCTTCTTTATTACTTTTCTTGTCTAAAAGATGCTGATATTTAGATTTAATTTTCTTATCCTTCTTCTGTTTGCTAACCTTTTCTGCTGTTTCAGCAGAGTTATCTTCGCTTTTTACAATCTGCGATGGATCACTAGACAGGAAATCCTTCCTGCGCGATTTTGAAGAATCGTGCACATCACTATTAGTTAGTTTAGAATGACCTAACTTAAGACGTATAGGCATATTGTGTATTTGAAATGACATATCAGAATATCGATTTACAGTTGATGGAAATATGACGTTTCCATAAATTCGATTATCAAAAAACGATTCCTTGTGATCATCTAGTTCATCACAAAATAAATGTGCATTTTCAGTTGATGTAACTTTATTTGCATTCATATTGATATGATTTATTTCATTTTGTATGTTCGGGTGCGTTTCCGATAAATTCGCAATTGTCTGAGAATTTGAGTAATCACTATTTAAACCCTCACAGAATGGTTGTGATCCAAACAAATCGCAGTTGTGAGAACTGCTTTCGATTTGCACAAAAGCGTCCTGACTGTTGTGTTCTATTTCACATTGAATCTTTTCCAATGATGTATTATACTTATTGAAATTAACGCTAGATTTATCTGTTGATGTCGGAAGGAATGCATCGTACAATGAATCGTCGCTTTCTACTTTCATAGCATTACATTCAACACTTACTTCATTGTAGGTCAAATTTTCTGGATATTTATTTGTAGGTATAAATAGATCAGTGCTAATCTCTTGTTTTTGTGGTTCTAAAATAGACAAATCTTTGTTTTCGTTTGAAAATGGATTTTCGTTAATATTCGGAATAGAAGTGTGTGTAATAGGCTTTAATTTTTCAGGCTTAGCAAATGGGGCTAATGCGAACACGTCGCCCGCTTCTTCAGCAACATCTGAATCATTTAAAGAAAATTTAACATCGGACCAAAGATCAGACTTTTTATGGTGTTCTTCTCTTTCATCATCAGACTCGTCCAACAAAAGTGGCTCGTTGCCACACTCATATCCAGTGAAATGATTAGAGCTTTCCTCGAGAATTAACTTATTAGTTGTATTATCTATTAATTGTCTTTGGCGTCTAGTTTTGCATTTTCTGACGACAGATCGACTCATGCCATCATCCTCATTAGTCGTGACACTTTCACATTCTGCGTGATATGCCGAAGAACCGCATGTTTTATTACTTTGACTTATTGTCTCATCACCATCTTCATTTTTGACAAAAAAGCCAACTACCGTTTTTTTAATTCCTTGTTCTACGGCGGTCAGATCACTTGCTGAACCTATGGAATCATCAGAATCTATATCAACGCCATCATTTCTGCTGACAGGACTTTCAGCTTTGGTAGATTTATTAGCCAAATTTTTTGAATTATTTTTTTTATCTGCAAGACGTCTCACTACCGGTATTGTACTCTTATCCACTTTATTATAAACAGATTGCAATTTTTCTGGAATGTTGGAAACCACATTTTTCTTTAATCGATGTCTTGATTTTCCTAACCCCGCTTCTACCTTGGAATCCGGCATTATGCTGCTATCATCGGAAGATTGATCATCAGTATTTAGCGTTAATTTTTCATATTTAGAACGATCAGTCAAAGGTGCGAATATAGGGGATATACCACCCAAAACCGATTTTGACACGGAATCAAACTCTTCACTGTCGGATAAGAGCTCCGTCTGATTTTCATTGATTTCTAAAGATGGAGATAAATTCCATATTTTATTATTTCCTTCAAAGCTAATATGGCGTTCGTTTGACGATGAATGCTTCCAGTTTTTTGAATACTTTGCAATACTGACTTGAGCTGAAATACGCGAGAAAATATAAAAAGTATGTCCATGCGACTGGGGTATATATCGAAATAGATAACATTGTTAAAAACATATTTAAGTTCCTCATCTATATACAATTTGTTCTTATGACATGATTACTGGAATATTTTATAAAACATGTTGAATGTGAAAAATGTTCCCATAAAACGATACAAGGGCTACATATCAAGTAATAAAAGGAAGAAAACGATTTGACGGCGAGCATATCCGAATCGAAAACCGTATACAAATATAAAAATGATATAGACTTAACAAATTATTGATAGTTGATAAGAATTTTAAGTGGTTAAATGCTATAAAAAGGCCAAAAAGGCCATCGAAAACTATAAATTGTATTTATTGAAGCGAAGAGTTTATACGATAAAAAAAATAATGAAACAAAAGATAAACTTAATAAATGATTTCTAACAAAAAAATTTTCAAGTAGGTTTTCTTAAAAAAAAAGTTTAGTAGAGTCATGCATAGGTTGCGCGGAAGGAACTCGTGTTATCGAGAGATGTCGCATTTTCTGCTCCGTGTTTCCAGAGTACCATGTTAACGAAGGGCAGTATATATGTATGTATATATATATATATATATATATATATATATATATATCGGAGTCATTCAACAAGTACTTTGTCTCACAGCAACTTTCGGGTTATTTTACAGCTCTCGAGAAAACTTCTTTTTTGGACAGGTTGAAAAGTTGGAGCGCATCGTTGAAGATGTTTTTCATTTGTAGGCTAAGTACTTGTTGAATTACCCGCCTTTAATTTGTATTTACATATGTACATACACACACAGTATATAAATATAAAATTATAAATTACTTTAAATCACTACCTGCAGTTCTAACCTAACACCCTTTTTCACATACGTTTAAGTTAAGATGGATAGTTTAAAATATGAAAATATTCTTTTCGATTTCTCCCAATATGAAAGTTTTACCATTTTAGGTGCCATACAATGACTGAATGTACTGTATTTATTTTATGACTGGTTTTCGAAACTTTATTATTTACAATAAAATCATCAAATAAAAAGAACTACCAATTAATTCTTGAGTTTGCCGATGGCAATTTATGGAAATTTGTGTCAAATCTAGGCTGGAGTTGAATAAAAGCTGTCAGCCCTACCTTTAATATGTTAACACGAGCTCTAATAAACAAATAAATGAATAAACACACAAAAATTATATATATATATATATATATATATATATAATATATATAATATATATATATATATATATACATATAACATATGCATGGTGTCCCAGACCTTAACATCAAGCCTAAACCAAGTATTTTACTTTTTTACTCGAAAATAAAATTATCAAGTATTTAACCATTTTACAATTCTGATGCGCCAACTTTCAATTAAACTTGCCAATCCACTTCAAATTACGCTGAAACGATTTCCGTACTTTATGAACACCTCATACACATAAACACATAAGAACCTATACGTATAAACTTTCAAATTCATATATATATATATATATATATATATATATATATATTATATATATATATGTATATATAATAGGGTGGGTCCAATTTTTGTAGCACTTTACGATTCTAGTTGTATGAATCATTTCTGAATTGAAAACCTAGCTCGGCCAGCGAAATTTTCAATAAATATCTATGTATTAAAATATAAACTTACAAAAACATCAGGTTTACTCAAATAGAAATCTGCATCACATTGTTATGGCTTGATAGTCCAAACAAACCCCTTTAAATATTATAGGTCTATAAGAAGTGGTTCAAAATATTATTTCAATATTACACACTGCAGGCCTAATGTAGAGCGTACAGCCTATTTTTCAAAAATAGTTAAACTACTTCTCATAAGCCTATGATGTTTTAAGCTATTCGTTTTGAACTATAAAAAAACATGCTAAGTTTCATCAAATTTCCTACAAATTAACCTGATTTTCTTTATATTTCTTCAGCACCATACAATTTGACCCTTCCCATACTCATATATATATATATATATATATATATATATATATATATATATATATATATATATATATATATAAATATATATATATATATATACATACATACATATATATATACATATATGTGTGTGTGTGTGTGTGTGTGCGCGCATGTGTGTATCATTCTATCATTTGGTTAATATGTTGAATACATTATATACATGTTATGAACACAGATGTTATTCACCAATGAAATGTTAGAACACAAATTTCTTGTAGAATGAATAAGAAAAGTACCACTACACGAAAATTTAAAATGGCGTAACACCCACCAATTAAAATAGCTGTAAATTATATACATTAAATTATTAGTACGTGTTGACGATCCTAAAGTCGACTACATATTTTAAAAACGATTTTATGATATATATATATAAGCGAGCAACATGCCATACGTTTAAGATGATACCATATTATTAGGCACGACCAATTCGCCATCGTTATATACGAAGCGGACTTAAGCACCGCTATTAGATAGCGGGAAAAAAATTAGAAAAAGAAAGTCAGATAACCACATCAAAATATATTGTCTATCTACTAATACAAATTATGGAACAATTAGGCATATAAGATTAGATTGGTTATGTTTCATAGAAATACAACATTCATCTTAACATATGAACTGATTTCCCATTTGTATTATCATTGCTATTAAGATTTATAATGTTTCAAAATTCTACAATTACGTAAACTAGGCAGTTATTTCACTATAAACTCAATAATAAAAAAAATGATGAATATCAATTATTATAAGTATGATGTTAATATCCAAAGGTGCTAATGATGCATCTAAGCAGAATAGCAGCAATTGTATACAAAAAGATCATTCTAGTGTAACGTATATACGAATAATGAAGACGCATACAGATTGTATATATATGTATATATAAGCGTAAATGCATATCTATACATATACATATATTCATATACACAAATCTATGTTGTGTAAATATATATATATATATATATATATATATATATATATATATATATACAAGCAAATCCATATACAACCAAATAGAAATATAACATGTATATATATATATATATATATATATATATATATATATATATATATATATATATATACATATATATACATATATATATATATATATATATAATATATATAAATATATATAATTATCAGAATCATGGAAAAAATAATTTGGAATCATGACAACTGATAATTTGGTACAGCCATTTTTTAAAATTAAAAGTATGCTTTGCACATTTTATGAAAATATATTTGGCTTTGTTTTCATTTCCTTTTATCACTATATCTAATATTTACATATACATAAATACTCATATATTAATATGATCAAAAAATTAAATCACAAGTATCGTAACAATAATAAGAAAATCACTGGAATTTTTTTCAAATAGAAGTTTGAAATATATCATAACACAAGTAGAATGTGTTCTATTAGGCATATATATATATCATTTTGTTCACAAATATACATCATCACATCCTCTATACAAATGAGATTTTAAGTTTATGTTAACAACGTCATTTTAAATTTTTGTGTAGTATCTGTAAAACGTTTTTCAAAAGAAAGAATGATATAATTTGTGTTCAACAGAACTAGCACTAACGTATTCATATTGTATATTTTATATTATATACACATATACATATAGAAATATATGTACATATACATATACATATATATATACACAAATATATGTATATGATGTCAGTACATACATATATGCAAACTAATATACATATGTGATGCCTATATGTTTATTATATTAAATATGCAAATAGGTATATATGCATATATACCAAGTATATAATACTTGTATGTTTATATACATATATAAGCATGTACTTAAATACTTAATATATATATATATATATATATATATATATATATATACCCATATATTAGTATCTTAAAATTTTAGTAAATACAATAATAACAATCTCCTCCTAGTACTAAGGTCTAATGAAAACCTCAAAAAGTAACATTTAAAACACAAGCTGAACTATTTCATGAATTTTGATGCAGATTAAACAATTGTGGTTATTATGATAAAAAGTAGATGAAAAAAGTAGTTTTACAAAAATTTTATATATCAACTAGGAGTAATTTAGGTAATACCACTGCAGAAAATTTAATGCAAATTGCATTTTAGCGTGCTATTTCTATGGAACCTAATAATAAGCAAGGCCAAAACCCCCAAAAGCTTAATGTTTAGAAT
>NW_020538040.1:147497745-147511935 GCF_003426905.1 Ctenocephalides felis
AAAAAAATCTTTTCTCCATTATGTCTTCAACCAGTTTACGAGCAACACATATATTACACACTATCTATTTGTGATTTTTTTAGTTAGTATTTTGTCAAATACTGTTTAATTACAAGTTTTATGTTTATGCCACATAGAATTTTCTATTTTAACACTAAGATTAACTAATTGTAAGTACTTAAGTAATTAATTGTGAATAGTAAAGAGTAAATCTTTATAATTTCTTTTTCCCAATTGAATTGTTTTAGGCTTTAATTTTATTTGTAGTTTTCACTGAATGAAGGCTAGGGTTATAGCTGAAACGTATGAATGTAAAATAAATTTTTGAAAGGAATGCATGTTTTTTACAAATAAATTCATCATCATACGCACATAAATGAAACATTCTGAACAAAAGTTACTTGAGCTGTTAAGTTATGATCCTAGTAGTATAAGTCATTAGGAGTGTCACAGTTCACATTCAAGCTTGCATATTTGCATTAACAGAAAAATCAACAAAGATCTATTTGTGTAATTATGTCAACAAATCTTTGTTGCCTGCTTAATAATTTAAGACTACTCATTATTTGGAATTATAAAAAAATTATGTGATAGTTAAAATTTATAGCACAGCATATTATTTTATGTTTAGTTCTTAGACCGGCCAAGTTCAAATTAAATAAATCCAGTTAATGTGCAGGTTTTTGATAATTTTTTTCAATACTCAAACACGCTTTATTTTTTTTAATTTGTTTAAACAAAAAATATGAAAATTTATATTTAAAAGTGAGCATATCTGACATCACGGTCAACATTATAGCATCAAACAGTAATGAAATTTGAAATACCATTCAAATCAAATATTTGGTGTCATAATTTTATCTGTCATATTTTACTGTTTAAAATGTGTGGTGTTCTTATCACATAAGCATATAAGTATTTCAAGTGAAAATATTCTTTCTCAATAGAAAAATAGTAAAACGAAAGCTCTAGGCTTTGTTAAAGAAGGTAGGTGAGTAGCATAAATGACAAAGGTCATTATAATTCTCAATCGAGTAGCAATGAATTACGACAAAAAAAAAAACAAACAAACAAACACTAATGCACAATATACAATGCAATTTCTGTACTGATCAGAATAATGAGCATTAAGACTTTCTGTATTAGACTTGTTACAGTTCAGATTATAATAATCAGTTCTGTTACTTTTTGTGACCTTCCACAATTTTGTATAAAACCAATCGAATATGCATGGTAAGTAGTTGTTCTATATTCATGAATACTTTAGAACTCAAATTGATACTTGAACTATTTCCTAATTAATTTGTATACACAATAATTAGCACATTTTTGCAAATACATATATACATACAAGAAAAAAATTAATTATGTGTATACATATGTAAATAACTATGAAAAAACATATATTCTATGAGTAAATATTCATATTATCATACTCATATTTAAACTAAAAATATTTTGTATAACTTGATAATAAGCTTTAAACTTTCATTGAAGTAGAAAGGTTAATAAGGCTGATTTCAGTAGAATATACCATTGCAGATGCATAATGTATATACATATTAGTAACCATATTATATTGTTTTAAATTATATGATGTTTGCATACAATACACACTATATATGTGCAGAATGTATGTAGAATATCAATATTAGTGGATAAGTTAAAACAAAATCATACTTTACCTCCTAGATTTTGTTTCATTAACTTGTCTCGAGTTTTCGAAGTCAAACTAAAGGGCGCACATCCAAAAGGATCCTCAGATATATTTGGTATATCAATAGTATTGTCTTGAGGATTATCTATAACAAATATATATATCAAATTAAATACTAAATTATCTAAATTCTTCGATTCAAAAACTTTGTAACAAAATATTACATTAATTTAATAAGTGATGAAATGGAAATAAAATTATAAAAAAAAAAAATTATACATAGAATCAAACAATCATAAATCATAATAATAATCCATTGTACATAAATATAAAAATCAATATCAATGCATACACACATATATATATATATATACATACATACATACATATATACATATATACATATATACATATATATATATATATATATATATATATACATATATATATATATGTATATATATATATATATATATATATATATATATATATATATATATATTCTTGTGTGAAAGAGAAAATAACACAAGAAACACAATCCCAAAATATAACACTATAAATTATAGTAAAATGCACAAACACAAACAATTATGCTCTAGTCACAAATAGATACACTTTATGTTTTTCTTTTAGTATTATAATTTTTCTAATATTTTGTTTTCTTAATTCAATTTATTTTAACTTAAGTTTTTTGTGTGAAAAAAAAAAAATAATATTGGGCATTATTAATAGTGTAATAAGATAATATAATAAATTCTTTTAATTTATTATTAATGCATATATTAAAAATGAAGTAGTAGAAGTCAGTAATGTAATAAGAAAAAACTGACAGACTTGTTTGTGTCTGCATTACATAGAAAATTTATATATAGATAATAGTAATAACTAATTTGGAAGAAAAAAGATGGTACAGAATATAAACCAGCGATAATGAAAAGCCAATTTGCATTTGGTCAAGTCTAAATAATTAGACCATAAAAAAGTTCAGCATTAAGTGTAATTTTAAATCAGAACTAAACACAACTTAGAAGACAATTAGTGGAACTAATCAGTTTATGAATAACACCCAACAAGAACACACCACATTGAAATATTTGGAAAGAACATACTAGGAAATCTTCTCAGATTTACGAACAAAAGTTCATTCAACATTCATTCTCATATCATTGAGAACATAATAGCTTCTGCCTCTGAATAAGAAAGATTTTGAGATAACTACTCATGATTAAATAATCTGTGCTAACTTTAAATATTTGCTATTCTCAATAATTTTAATGTGCAAAGACAGAACAAACATAGTTGTGTCAGCCTGATGACTGAATAAAAGCAACTGTTAAAAAAAGTATCATATATAACTTCTACATGAGATGTCTACTCACTACATTCTGTACCGTGTCTGATTTTATCAAACTCGGCGCCAAAGATATGGTCTTCGGTCATTTGAGAAAAAGGTGTAGGATCTCCAAATGGATTCCAATTGGCCATGTCAACAGATAAAGAGCGATTATCCACAGGAACATTTTTATTCAATTTGTTAGCAGAACTTGACAATCCTTGGGAAACTGAGTTTCTTTCCGATGTTTCTGGAGGAGAATTGGAACTAGATCTTGGTTTGACTGAGGTCTGATATGGAGCCAGAAACTGGCTAGTTTCATTTGCATAAACTCTGAAAATAATTATAAGCTATGAATAAAACACTAGCATTTTAATATAAGATGGTACAACAAACTAATCTAATATATGCCAGATAATACTCTTAATTTATATTTAAAATTAAAAAAAGGTTAATAAATTTAAAATTTGAACAGAGGCATTCTTAAATCTGCATGACATTCAGAAGAAATGTTTTAGACAGGCTTAAAACATTAAAAGACACAAAATTTACTTACTTATTAAATGCTGTGGTGTCACTCATATATCTTCTATGTCCTTTAGGTAAGTGCAAATTGGGAGATGAAGGTGGTGTATTCAGTGAAGGTAAATATTGACTAACACTTTCAGCAGACACATCGGCTTTTGCAGAATTATTCGTATTAATATGCGTGGGCGAGGGTTCCCTTATGTTATCAATTTTTTCATTAGTAAAATTTGAGGATGAAAATAAGCAATTAGAAGAATTTGGGGAATTGACTTTTAATTTAGTAGATGGTGGGTCATCATTATCAATGCTAAATGGTACAGGAAATTGAACAGGAACAAAAGGTGCAGATTGTTGAGATTCTTCTGCTGTAAACTGAGGTGGCGCAGTTGGTGTTTTAGCAACTTGATATTTTTTAAAAGATTGTCCTGGACTAGTGGCACCAAATTGTTGAAAGCCAGTTTCAAAAGTTGGTGATGGAAACTGTGACGGCTGGCTGCTGAACGCCTGCTGACTAGGAGGAGGTGCCAGAGTTTGTGGTTCTGATATTGAAACTGGTGAATGTGTATTACTAACCGGTGCTACATTTGTGTTCAGTGTTATTGGTATGTTTGAATTTATCAATAATGGTGGTTGACTTCCTTTAGGCCTTTGCCTGGGTGTGACACTAGTTCCTTCAACCAAAGTACTTGCAGCTGGTTTACTTAGTTTCACAGATGATCGTTTCACTTCAGACTCAAAGGCCGGAAGTGGTAAATTCTGGAGAATTGGAATAGGGCTTTTCTGTAAAAATAACACCAAGATATTTGTCAAAAAAAAAACTTTAGTTTGGTAATTTTCATTAAATAATCTAATTTATCATTATATAATTCCATATCCAAATACAAAAACAAAAAAGAATATCATGTTAACAAAAGCTATCGAGTTTTGGGCCTTTTTAGCTCCAACTAAAGAAAATAATATACTTCACTCACATGCAAATTTTGAACTGGATTGTCCTTTCCAACTACTTTAAATGCTATTTCACTGACTTGAAAAATATCTGGTCTCTTGTCAGCATCTGGTTCCAGCATATAATCTATTTAATAAAATATTTTATTAGAATGTACCTAATTATTAAAAAATTAGAGCAACATACTTATCAATTGATGAACACCTCTGCTATATTTGGAATTATCAGGAATAACAAAATTCCCGCTTTGAATTGCTAAGGTGCTCTCACCAAATGGAAGAGTAAAAAAGCATAATTTATATAATAAACAACCCAAAGCCTAAAATATGTTTAATAATTAATGTCTTGAATTATTTTGTAATTGCATTGTATTACGTGCTCAAATATCTGCTCACCCAAATATCTGCCTTTGTTGTAATTGGTTTCCCTGAATACATATCTACCATTTCTGGTGCTCTATATGAAAGGGTTGTATATTTTTTAATTTCTTCCTCTACTAAAGCAACACCATGAGTGGTTGGGTTTAAAATTTTACCAGTAGCCGAACCAAAATCACACAATACATAAGAACCCTGTTCTGTCATTAAAATATTTTCTACTTTTAAGTCGCGGTGAATTATAGGCGTTTGACAATGATGAAGACGAGACACAGCTTCAACAGTATCACAAAAAATTTGCATTACTTCTTGTTCACTAAACCCTGTTTGTAACCTATTAACAATAAATTTAATCAAACAATTCAAATAAAAAGTTTTTACATTTTAATTCATTTTTATATTCATCATATATATATATATATATATATATATATATATATATATATATATATAGCAAAAAATTCTTCCTAGCGTATACTCATATTTAATTATAAACATTTCAATTAAATAATATTAATCCATTTTCCATTATTCTTGTTCATCAGATACAGCAATTCACACCCATTGAGATTATTTATGTTCATAGTGAATGTAAGAGGTGTTCGTTCTTTTTTGCTTCTTATACTGTTAGATATATTTACTTTTATAACAATCATGGTTCCAAACAAAAGCCATGTCTCTTGAATTAAAGCGTAAAATCATTGAAAAATATGTCCAAAGTTTGTGAGTAGTAGATTTGAAGAGGACGTTTTTTTAAAGAACCAATATAGTAATAATTTAGTTATTTTTTATTTAGTAATTTGCTATATTTTTGGTATATATATATTTGATTTTAGCAATGAATGTTTTGATCTTAGCAATTAAATTTCTTTTTATTATTAAAAAAAACAATGTCCTAAAACAAATTATTGCCATTTCAATGTATTTATATAGAAAAAATTGCTTCAATATACAAGAAATTTGATATGCAATCGTGATTATGGAACAAATTAAGCTCCTAAGGCGGGGTACCACTGTATATATATATATATATATACATTGGTATCCATATATCATATACATATAATAGAATCATTATATAATATATACATTCATACATTAAATACACATAAAGATAGGAAAATAAAACTAGTTGGTTTGGTATTTAGCCTTGAGGCAAGTTACATGAACTTCCCGATATGTTTAAATAATCGACTTAATCAATAAAAAATAAATTAATTTATGAGCCATTAAAAGTATTTCGAGTGGATTTTTTACACATAATTGAAAACGAACGAACACTTAGACTCTAAGTATTTTTTAAAGGCAAATGTTCAAAAATCAATAATTTTTATAATTGAACCAGTTTCCAGGACTTAATGGTTTATTATGTTCAAGACCAAGTACTCTATCATTATACGAAGTAAATAGTCTAATTTTAGTTTTAACAAATGTCAAAAGAACTACTCATTTTCTCAAACTTTGATAAATTTTTAAAATCAAACTATTTGTCGTAAGGCCGTAATATTTCAGTAAGTTCTATAAGAATTAAATTTTTTAATAAAGCCTTAAATTTTTTTTTCAACAGTTAATTACAAGAAAACGACTCGATAGATTTTCACCTAAAACTAATCAGTACCATTCCCAACTAATATCTTTTGAACAGTTTTTGATTTTTTAAAATCAGTTCGGTAGGATGAGCTTAAATGTGGACGAAAAGTTCAACACTTTTTTTCAAATTACAAAGTAATTTAAAATTTTGAAATTAAATATCGTCACACAAAACTCAAAAACGCTAGTCCTCATCAAAATACATCGAATGGCTTTTAAATTTTTGAAATCGGTTCAACCGTTTTTGAGAAAACGTCGATTTACGGCAAAAAATCTGTTCACACACACGCACACACACACACACACATACTTTTTCCAAATTTGGTCTCTTTCGATTCAGAATGGCTTGAAACGTCGAGAAAACATAAAATTAGCGAATCAGATTTTTTTATGAAAACATAAACTTCTCCTTCGGAAAGTTAAATAACAGCAGTTGCTTAAGTACAAAATTAGCTTAAACTGAAGTGTTTTTAAAACCTGTGTTGTGTTTATTAATAATAAACTAAAATTTGTTATTAGATTATAAACATTATGAAGTTAATTAGAATAGACTGTGAAAGATAAATAGATAAATCATTGAATTTTATTTACCTTGTATTCATTATGGCCAGCACATGAGTTTTGCAGTAAGGCATCAGGAGTAAAATTTCGTAAACACCATTTCCAGTATGTAGTATACTGGAATCTATGTAACCAATTATATTTTTGTGACCACTTAGATTGCTCTAAATAAAAATAGAAAAATCAATTTGTTGAATTACTTGGAAACACAAAATTATAAACAAAACCATAATACTAATGTAAAAGCCATACATCCTCTAATAAAATATTCTCTCTAATATATATATATATATATATATATATATATATATATATATATATATATATATATATATATATATATATATATATATATGTATATATGTATAAACTGCATGTTGTCTACATATGTATTTATGAATGCATGTTTGTACATGTATCTTCTATATGCATAAAAATATCTAAATGTGTGTCAAAAATAAGTGTAAACATCAGTTTGGATTACATTTTTTGACAAATTTGTTAGTATGGTTGGGTAAAAATTTGATTCAAAATTGGAAATAAGTTATTGCTTCAATTAAAATTGCCAAAATATATTTCTTAAAGAATGGCTCAGAAATGGCTACATAATGCCCAATGCAGCCATATAATATCATACTTTACAGAATTATTTTGGTGAAAATAAAAAACTTCCAATCTCTTCACTCATGTCATTTTATCTTTGTACTCAACAATAAAAATTATAATCGGGCTATATTTGGAGTTCCATTATCATCAATAGCTGAATGACAAAAATTAATAATAAAAATTAGGTCAAAATAAAATTCACTTTTCACTTATATAATACAGAATGTGAAAGTGCCAGCAAAAAGGATTTTCATCATTAAGGTTATTGCTTTTTTATGAATGTTAATATTTTGTTTAAATTCTATATGAGAGGTCAGACATTATCATTTTGAATATTTGCAAGATCCTAAATAAGAATAAATGTTGCATGAAAAGGGTTCAACTTTCAAGTACCAAAAAGATCTTTGAAAAATAAATTATTCGCAAACTAACTTATTATTTACAAAAACATCTGTAAATTTGTTATCTGGGACGGAATGTGTCTCTTGTTTTTCTTGTAAATTTTATGGTTTCTTAAACAAAATTTAATGAAAAAAATATACAAAGAATAAGAGTATAATAAAAATGACCAAGATTATAATAGTAGGTTGTCTCTATGTAAGATAAGTGGATATTCTAAGATGTCAGCAAAAGAAAAGATAAATATTGAATGGTTGAAGATAACGAATATATATAATTGATGACTTGCATAAGAAAAAGGTAGAAATAAAATATGAGAAGATATATAAAGTTTAAGAAGTAAAATGTATGCAAGTAAATTAAAAACCAAGAAGATCTTTCACACAACATATCTGCAGGATTGGGCTAAAAGCAATATTTAACGAACAAAAACCCCGATGACATTATATCTCGATCCATATAGTACATACAAAAATTATTTTCAAATTATTGCAATGAGTGTTAAATAAAAAATTTCAACTTCTGAAGATAACATTTTAAACTTGGAGTAAATGCTAATTTAATAACTTCTACTGCATATTTTCTGTTTATTGTTATAATCTGCAATAAGTATTTAATTTTCAACTTTAATTGAATGATCAATTTTTTTCACCAAAAAGTTTACATCACTTTGTCAGGTTTAGTGCAAAACATTTTAAATAAAAAAAATAATATTCAATTTACAACTTTAAGATACTTACAGCTATCTGAATTTCTCTTCTACAAATATTGAGGTCATGTTCATTGTTAACATACATTCTTTTAAGAGCATATCTTGCACCACTACTTCCCTTTGCTAAGAACACTACTGCAAACCCTCCTAAAAATATAAGCATTTGCATTAAGCAACGAACATAGGAAAACAATAATGATAAAAATTTAAATAATGGTCACAATCCAATAAACAGTTAATATGTTAATAAGTAGCTAATAAAGCAATAAAAATATTTTTATAAAAAAATAAAAACCAGCAGAAAATCGCAATAATAATATTAAAGTATAATTTTTATGATGTATCAATTATTATTACTTATTGTTAGTGGTTTATTGTAAACATAATTCATCCTGTAATGTAATGAACTCAATTTGATAGTAATATTAAAAAGAATACATTTTTTTAATAAGAATCACACAATAAATACTTTTTAGTCTGCATAAATAATTAATAAAATTTCACAAAATAAATAATTTTATACCCTCTGCTATGACATCTTCGACAGTAACTGTGACCCTGCCAACAGTGAAAACTTTTCCGACCTGATTATTAGTTTCTTTTGTATTGTTATCGATCTTAGTTTCTATTTTAGAAAACAGTTTCTTCATGTTGAAGAATTTTACGTTAATGTCAAACTAGAGAAGACTATACCACAATACTGAATGACATATTTTCACAGAAACTCGCTTGTATTTTACATAGTCTTTAATATGTTTCCTCACTAGAATTTTACAATTGCTTTGGACTATGACAAAATAATTTTGCAACGCATACTGTTTAATTTAAAATCCTAAATAATTATTTTGTACATCAGAATGACAGAAAGCAAATTCGGATAACCCGACAGGTTGCACCATAGATTAAAGATATAGCTCTGTCATCTAATAGCAATAAGTAGTCATAGATAAAAGAGTAGAGTTCTACTAATGATGCAGGTAGCCAACATTTAAACTTTTTTGTGCTACAGTGGCGCCATAATAACGAATAACGCCATAGTTAAAATAAGGGTTTGTTCGGAGTACAGTCACCGACAGTCCGCAACCGTCAGACGCATGCGCAGATCGTTTTGACCGTTCGATGTGTCCAAAACTGAATCCCAAACTGTTGTGGATTTTATCTACGCGTTCGGTCAGCTCGGTTTGATGCGTTTGTGACTGTCAGAAAACATGGATGCCGATTCTTTGAAAACATTAATTCTTGACTTTTCTAACCTCAAATAAAGTATGAGATTGATAAATTCATCAAATTTACAGGAGTTTAACGATTAAAAATAAATAATTGAATAACTGTTTTATATATTTGATGAAAATAAACATCGAAAAACTTATTTATTATATTTTTAATCTATTATTATATTAAACAATAAAGCTAAAAAAATATAAATAATAAATAATATAATTTAATTAAAACTAGTAGTATTAGATCAGTATTCAACTGCCCAAACAAACATAAAAACAAAACGAATTATACTAAACGGTTTGTGAAGGTTAAGTCGCGTTCGATGTAAACCGTCCTGTCAAATCGTTGGAAACAGTCATGAGACGGCGCATGCGCAGTGTAACAAATCAGAATGAGTTTGGAAGAGTTGTGGATCGTCACAAACTGCCACTGTGAACAGACCCTAAATATAAATAACGTCATAGATAAAAGAAAGAGTATGGATAACGCCGTGTACTGCTTTCAAAACTAGTAAAAACGACATCAAAGCAATTAAATAAACTTGCGGATTATTATTTTTATATATTAACCTTTTATATATTAATAAATTATTATAAGCATTAAGAACTAATTATATAGTTATATATTATTATATTGTCTAGGTTTATATTTAAACTTACTTGTACCTTTGTTATATCTATTCTGACATATTTATATGAAAAAGCGTTTAACATGTCACATCTAATAACTGAAATTCAAAGGATTTATTGAAATAAATTCAAAAAATGAATAATATATCATTTTAGATTAGCCCTTCGTGCAGATTACTCTCAAATTTTACAAAAGCTTTATCATGTTTATTTATATGAGCTTCATTATAAAACCACTTTGAGAAGAAATGCCAACTGATGACAACTGACGGCTTATAGATAACAGAAGTTTATGTAGATGGCTCTCTCGGGGCATTTCTCATTGCCACGTTTGATTTTGATCAAATGTCAAAAATCATAGATAATCAAGTATAATAGATCGCTATGTCTGGCGATTTGACGTTACCTCGATTAAAATACAAATTTTTAAAATAGATGGCAGCACATGTAGAATATTTAAATTAACCCCTGGTATTACTTCTAAATTTGTACGTATCGTATACAGCCCAAAAAACATGAATTATATTTAATATTGGAAATAAGAATAAATCATAGGAAATACAAAATATATATTTTCAAATATATTACATATTGTTAAAGAACAATTAAAATTATGTTTATATTAACAATTATAATTACAACTGTGGAATGTTTGAAAATAATTATTATATATATTTATAAGTATCTTAATAATATCTCAAAACTAAAGATCTAAGTGGAGAAAACCACAGAGGTATTTAACTAACTAACCAGAAATAACTGACTAATATTAATATCTCAATGACTAATATTATTATATTAAAAACTTAAAAACTAAGAAGAAACTAAAAGCACAGAAGCACACGATGAAATATCAAACTTATTGTTAGAAGGAATGACAAATAATACAAAAATTTAGAAGGTTAAAAAAAAAGATAATTTGTTAAAAAGTACAAATACTTCACAAGCAAACAAGTCCTAAAGACATAAAATATATATTGATATCAAAATGAGAGAAATCCAAATTCCTAGGATTAAAACTCATTTACGAGACATTGTTCTTTATTAATTCTGCATGTAATAGTTATTTTGCTACCTAATGAATTAATAGTAAAGTTGCATTTAACAAACCTTTGAATAGTTTTCTGCATCGGTGTTTTATAACATTACATTTAATCATGTTTCATTATGAAATCATTATCATTGAAATTACCATAAAATATCAACAAAATGTTTTATGCACATACAATTGTTCATGAATTGAAAGATAAAAGCAATATTTTTGACTCACAAGGTCAGTAACAAATATATTTTGAATTTAAACATTATATTGGGATGTTGCTCAAGTTTTATTTGAAGATTATTATAACACAAAATATTATGTATGGTATAGACTCGCTTTATAAGTGTTTACATTTGCTAATATAATAGATAATATCTTATTAAATATAACAATGAACTTATGTTCATGAACATTTAAACCAATACTAAATAACTGTTTTGCAACATCAACAATATGAGATTCAATCCAATCATATAACAATTCCGAAGATAATGGTATTTCATCAAACATCAAACACAGAATATGCTACTAATACTTTTTAAGAGAAATAGCTAAACCTAATGTTTTAAATAGACACTCATTAATACCGCTATACTATTGTATCTCTGAATGCAACTTTCTCAATGTTTGAGGACATGGCAAAAAATTTGTCTTCAAAAATAGAACGCCTTTGGAGATTATTTGTACGACTTAATTTTTAAATTATTGCATTGTTAATGAATCCTTCTTGTCATTACATCTTGCATTCCTTAGTTGTCAAAAGTGCTCCTAGGCTTTGTTCGTAAGTACATTTTGCAGCAATTTGCAGGTACCCCCAATACACCTATTCAATATAATAACATGTTGTAATATCATATTTGATTATATATAATTAGTGTTGCAATTATTATAAAAAAATAACTTTCCGGGAACTGGTATTGGAATAGCTGAATATTTTAACTTGCACTTGGCACTTTTTTGGGTACTATAAAAACACTTTGCCATATTAAATTTCACTTAAATGTTCACTTAAACACAATAATTCATTAGAATCAATTTTAGGTTATTCGTACGATTCGTACAGGGATCAAATGCTTGACAGCGCTTGACAGCCTCGCGTGTCCTGTCAACTTGCACGAAGCTGAACGATTTGTACTTGAAATTGCACACGTGAGCCATCTGTTTTTAAAAATTGACACTACTCAAACCAAAACAGTGCAACGCGCATTTGTTCGAAGATAACTCCCCATGTCAAAAATCGTACGCGTCGTGCATTATTTATGTTTATTTATCTATGGCGTTGTCAGTCAACGGGTGCATATACGAAATATTATAGAAACAAACCTGACATTTGAATATTTCGTATTCAACGAATGTTCGTACTTTAATACATAAATGGTAAATTGGTTATAAATAAATAAAAATATAGTGGATTCCGATGTGTTACAGTTACGCAGAAATTAAAAATTACTGCACTATTTCATACTAAAATTATTAATGAATTTTGTTGAATAGTACTGTCAATTAATAGCATGGTCCCTGATGGCATGTTATCAAAAAAAAAACTAGCTGTAAGTGGAATTCTGTCTTAAGGCAATAAGGGGCATCGTGCCTTAAGGCAAATTGCTGGAACTTCCCGTACCAAAAATTATTATTTTTTTAAAAACGATTAACATTTTTGAAAAAAAAATTACTTTGAAAAAATAAGATTTTTGAGAAACTATAAATTGGCCAAAAAATTACTTTTTTTGAAAAAAAAAATTTTTTTAAAAAAAAATTTTTTTTTAAATTTTTTTTTTGTTTTTTTTTTTTTGAAAAAAAAAATTTTCTTTATTTTAACATATTGTGGAAGATCTGAACTTTTTTCAAAGCAATCGTACTGTTTTAACTGCATAGGGACAAAATATAAAGCGCGTAAGTGCCGCGTCGCGTCTAACGCATAAGCATTGGTACGGAACCCATAGGAGTTAACAAATGTATACTTATTGTTAAAATCTCTATAAAATATCTGATAATTGATGTGCATATGTCTAATGATCATTTTTGACCGCCAAATGGCTCATTTTTTTACTTTTTTCCTCCATATCTCCGAAACCGCTAGACCTACCTTCATGAAAATTTTATCGATTCTTCATCTTGTCAATACAAGTGAAACGTTTTTGAATTATTCAAATCGGACGCTCCGTTCTCTTAAAACTGAGTTACCGTTTTCGGCACTTTTTGCCCCGTATCTTCGGAACGGCTAGACCTGCCTTCGCCAAAAACTAATCAGCACGTCTCCTTATCAATACGAATCGAATGTTTTTGAATTATTCAAATCGGTTGATCCGTGTTCCCGAAATCGTCGACGAAAATTTGTATCCGCACATACATACACACACATACATACATACACACACACATACACACACACATACACACACATACACACACACACACACAACACAACACACAACATACATCCATTTTTTCTAAGGTATGCCAAAATGTTCAGAAACCTTTGAAACGTAAAGATATATAAAAATTTTCATTTTCGATTTTTTTGCGATTACTATAACTTACCCTACGGGAAGTTAATATATATCAAATTGATTTATATTTATTTTA
>NW_020538040.1:147512035-147591941 GCF_003426905.1 Ctenocephalides felis
AAATTATAGTAAAATGCACAAACACAAACAATTATGCTCTAGTCACAATAGATACACTTTATGTTTTTCTTTTAGTATTATAATTTTTCTAATATTTTGTTTTCTTAATCAATTTATTTTAACTTAATTTTTTATGAAAAAAAAATTAAATAATATTGGGCATTATTAATAGTGTAATAAGATAATATAATAGATTCTTTTAATTCATTATTAATGCATATATTAAACATGAAGTAGAGAAGTCAGTAATGTAATAAGAAAAACTGACAGACTGTTTGTGTCTGCATATACATAGAAATTTATATATAGATAATAGTAATACTAATTGGAAGAAAAAAGATGATACAGAATATAACCAGCGATAATGAAAAGCCAATTTGCATTGGTCAAGTCTAAATAATTAACATAAAAAAGTTCAGCATTAAGTGTAATTTTAAATCAGAACTAAACACAACTTAGAAGACAATTAGTGGAACTAATCAGTTATGAATAACACCCAACAAGAACACACCACATTGAATATTGGAAAGAAAATACTAGGAAATCTTCTCAGATTCACGAACAAAAGTTCATTCAACATTCATTCTCATATCATTGATAACATAATAGCTTCTGCCTCTGAATAAGAAAGATTTTGAGATAACTCTCATGATTAAATAATCTGTGCTAACTTTAAATATTTGCTATTCTCAATAATTTAATGTGCAAAGACAGAACAAACATAGTTGTGTCAGCCTGATGACTGAATAAAAGCAACTGTTTAAAAAAAGTATCATATATAACTTCTACATGAGATGTCTACTCACTACATTCTGTACCGTGTCTGATTTTATCAAACTCGGCGCCAAAGATATGGTCTTCGGTCATTTGAGAAAAAGGTGTAGGATCTCCAATGGATTCCAATTGGCCATGTCACAGATAAAGAGCGATTATCCACAGGAAAAACATTTTTATTCAATTTGTTAGCAGAACTTGACAATCCTTGGGAACCTGAGTTTCTTTCCGATGTTTCTGGAGGAGAATTGGAACTAGATCTTGGTTTGACTGAGGTCTGATATGGAGCCAGAAACTGGCTAGTTTCATTTGCATAAACTCTGAAAATAATTATAAGCTATGAATTAAACACTAGCATTTTAATATAAGATGGTACAACAAACTAATCTAATATATGCCAGATAATACTCTTAATTCATATTTAAAATTAAAAAAAGGTTAATAAATTTAAAATTTAAACAGAGGCATTCTTAAATCTGCATGACATTCAGAAGAAATGTTTTAGACAGGCTTAAAACATTAAAAGACACAAAATTTACTTACTTATTAAATGCTGTGGTGTCACTCATATATCTTCTATGTCCTTTAGGTAAGTGCAAATTGGGAGATGAAGGTGGTGTATTCAGTGAAGGTAAATATTGACTAACACTTTCAGCAGACACATCGGCTTTTGCAGAATTATTCGTATTAATATGCGTGGGCGAGGGTTCCCTTATGTTATCAATTTTTTCATTAGTAAAATTTGAGGATGAAAATAAGCAATTAGAAGAATTTGGGGAATTGACTTTTAATTTAGTAGATGGTGGGTCATCATTATCAATGCTAAATGGTACAGGAAATTGAACAGGAACAAAAGGTGCAGATTGTTGAGATTCTTCTGCTGTAAACTGAGGTGGCGCAGTTGGTGTTTTAGCAACTTGATATTTTTTAAAAGATTGTCCTGGACTAGTGGCACCAAATTGTTGAAAGCCAGTTTCAAAAGTTGGTGATGGAAACTGTGACGGCTGGCTGCTGAACGCCTGCTGACTAGGAGGAGGTGCCAGAGTTTGTGGTTCTGATATTGAAACTGGTGAATGTGTATTACTAACCGGTGCTACATTTGTGTTCAGTGTTATTGGTATGTTTGAATTTATCAATAATGGTGGTTGACTTCCTTTAGGCCTTTGCCTGGGTGTGACACTAGTTCCTTCAACCAAAGTACTTGCAGCTGGTTTACTTAGTTTCACAGATGATCGTTTCACTTCAGACTCAAAGGCCGGAAGTGGTAAATTCTGGAGAATTGGAATAGGGCTTTTCTGTAAAAATAACACCAAGATATTTGTCAAAAAAAAAACTTTAGTTTGGTAATTTTCATTAAATAATCTAATTTATCATTATATAATTCCATATCCAAATACAAAAACAAAAAAGAATATCATGTTAACAAAAGCTATCGAGTTTTGGGCCTTTTTAGCTCCAACTAAAGAAAATAATATACTTCACTCACATGCAAATTTGAACTGGATTGTCCTTTCCAACTACTTTAAATGCTATTTCACTGACTTGAAAAATATCTGGTCTCTTGTCAGCATCTGGTTCCAGCATATAATCTATTTAATAAAATATTTTATTAGAATGTACCTAATTATTAAAAAATTAGAGCAACATACTTATCAATTGATGAACACCTCTGCTATATTTGGAATTATCAGGAATAACAAAATTCCCGCTTTGAATTGCTAAGGTGCTCTCACCAAATGGAAGAGTAAAAAAGCATAATTTATATAATAAACAACCCAAAGCCTAAAATATGTTTAATAATTAATGTCTTGAATTATTTTGTAATTGCATTGTATTACGTGCTCAAATATCTGCTCACCCAAATATCTGCCTTTGTTGTAATTGGTTTCCCTGAATACATATCTACCATTTCTGGTGCTCTATATGAAAGGGTTGTATATTTTTTAATTTCTTCCTCTACTAAAGCAACACCATGAGTGGTTGGGTTTAAAATTTTACCAGTAGCCGAACCAAAATCACACAATACATAAGAACCCTGTTCTGTCATTAAAATATTTTCTACTTTTAAGTCGCGGTGAATTATAGGCGTTTGACAATGATGAAGACGAGACACAGCTTCAACAGTATCACAAAAAATTTGCATTACTTCTTGTTCACTAAACCCTGTTTGTAACCTATTAACAATAAATTTAATCAAACAATTCAAATAAAAAGTTTTACATTTTAATTCATTTTTATATTCATCATATATATATATATATATATATATATATATTATTATATATATATATATAGCAAAAAATTCTTCCTAGCGTATACTCATATTTAATTATAAACATTTCAATTAAATAATATTAATCCATTTTCCATTATTCTTGTTCATCAGATACAGCAATTCACACCCATTGAGATTATTTATGTTCATAGTGAATGTAAGAGGTGTTCGTTCTTTTTTGCTTCTTATACTGTTAGATATATTTACTTTTATAACAATCATGGTTCCAAACAAAAGCCATGTCTCTTGAATTAAAGCGTAAAATCATTGAAAAATATGTCCAAAGTTTGTGAGTAGTAGATTTGAGAGGACGTTTTTTTAAAGAACCAATATAGTAATAATTTAGTTATTTTTTATTTAGTAATTTGCTATATTTTTGGTATATATATATTTGATTTTAGCAATGAATGTTTTGATCTTAGCAATTAAATTTCTTTTTATTATTAAAAAAAACAATGTCCTAAAACAAATTATTGCCATTTCAATGTATTTATATAGAAAAAATTGCTTCAATATACAAGAAATTTGATATGCAATCGTGATTATGGAACAAATTAAGCTCCTAAGGCGGGGTACCACTGTATATATATATATATATATACATTGGTATCCATATATCATATACATATAATAGAATCATTATATAATATATACATTCATACATTAAATACACATAAAGATAGGAAAATAAAACTAGTTGGTTTGGTATTTAGCCTTGAGGCAAGTTACATGAACTTCCCGATATGTTTAAATAATCGACTTAATCAATAAAAAATAAATTAATTTATGAGCCATTAAAAGTATTTCGAGTGGATTTTTTACACATAATTGAAAACGAACGAACACTTAGACTCTAAGTATTTTTTAAAGGCAAATGTTCAAAAATCAATAATTTTTATAATTGAACCAGTTTCCAGGACTTAATGGTTTATTATGTTCAAGACCAAGTACTCTATCATTATACGAAGTAAATAGTCTAATTTTAGTTTTAACAAATGTCAAAAGAACTACTCATTTTCTCAAACTTTGATGAATTTTTAAAATCAAACTATTTGTCGTAAGGCCGTAATATTTCAGTAAGTTCTATAAGAATTAAATTTTTTAATAAAGCCTTAAATTTTTTTTTCAACAGTTAATTACAAGAAAACGACTCGATAGATTTTCACCTAAAACTAATCAGTACCATTCCCAACTAATATCTTTTGAACAGTTTTTGATTTTTTAAAATCAGTTCGGTAGGATGAGCTTAAATGTGGACGAAAAGTTCAACACTTTTTTTCAAATTACAAAGTAATTTAAAATTTGAAATTAAATATCGTCACACAAAACTCAAAAACGCTAGTCCTCATCAAAATACATCGAATGGCTTTTAAATTTTTGAAATCGGTTTCAACCGTTTTTGAGAAAACGTCGATTTACGGCAAAAAATCTGTTCACACACACGCACACACACACACACATACTTTTTCCAAATTTGGTCTCTTTCGATTCAGAATGGCTTGAAACGTCGAGAAAACATAAAATTAGCGAATCAGATTTTTTATGAAAACATAAACTTCTCCTTCGGAAAGTTAAATAACAGCAGTTGCTTAAGTACAAAATTAGCTTAAACTGAAGTGTTTTTAAAACCTGTGTTGTGTTTATTAATAATAAACTAAAATTTGTTATTAGATTATAAACATTATGAAGTTAATTAGAATAGACTGTGAAAGATAAATAGATAAATCATTGAATTTTATTTACCTTGTATTCATTATGGCCAGCACATGAGTTTTGCAGTAAGGCATCAGGAGTAAAATTTCGTAAACACCATTTCCAGTATGTAGTATACTGGAATCTATGTAACCAATTATATTTTTGTGACCACTTAGATTGCTCTAAATAAAAATAGAAAAATCAATTTGTTGAATTACTTGGAAACACAAAATAAACAAACCATAATACTAATGTAAAAGCCATACATCCTCTAATAAAATATTCTCTCTAATATATATATATATATATATATATATATATATTATATTATATATAATATATAAATATATATATATATATATATATATATGTATATATGTATAAAACTGCATGTTGTCTACATATGTATTTATGAATGCATGTTTGTACATGTATCTTCTATATGCATAAAAATATCTAAATGTGTGTCAAAAATAAGTGTAAACATCAGTTTGGATTACATTTTTTGACAAATTTGTTAGTATGGTTGGGTAAAAATTTGATTCAAAATTGGAAATAAGTTATTGCTTCAATTAAAATTGCCAAAATATATTTCTTAAAGAATGGCTCAGAAATGGCTACATAATGCCCAATGCAGCCATATAATATCATACTTTACAGAATTATTTTGGTGAAAATAAAAAACTTCCAATCTCTTCACTCATGTCATTTTATCTTTGTACTCAACAATAAAAATTATAATCGGGCTATATTTGGAGTTCCATTATCATCAATAGCTGAATGACAAAAATTAATAATAAAAATTAGGTCAAAATAAAATTCACTTTTCACTTATATAATACAGAATGTTAAAGTGCCAGCAAAAAGGATTTTCATCATTAAGGTTATTGCTTTTTTATGAATGTTAATATTTTGTTTAAATTCTATATGAGAGGTCAGACATTATCATTTTGAATATTTGCAAGATCCTAAATAAGAATAAATGTTGCATGAAAAGGGTTCAACTTTCAAGTACCAAAAAGATCTTTGAAAAATAAATTATTCGCAAACTAACTTATTATTTACAAAAACATCTGTAAATTTGTTATCTGGGACGGAATGTGTCTCTTGTTTTTCTTGTAAATTTTATGGTTTCTTAAACAAAATTTAATGAAAAAAATATACAAAGAATAAGAGTATAATAAAAATGACCAAGATTATAATAGTAGGTTGTCTCTATGTAAGATAAGTGGATATTCTAAGATGTCAGCAAAAGAAAAGATAAATATTGAATGGTTGAAGATAACGAATATATATAATTGATGACTTGCATAAGAAAAAGGTAGAAATAAAATATGAGAAGATATATAAAGTTTAAGAAGTAAAATGTATGCAAGTAAATTAAAAACCAAGAAGATCTTTCACACAACATATCTGCAGGATTGGGCTAAAAGCAATATTTAACGAACAAAAACCCCGATGACATTATATCTCGATCCATATAGTACATACAAAAATTATTTTCAAATTATTGCAATGAGTGTTAATAAAAAATTTCAACTTCTGAAGATAACATTTTAAACTTGGAGTAAATGCTAATTTAATAACTTCTACTGCATATTTTCTGTTTATTGTTATAATCTGCAATAAGTATTTAATTTTCAACTTTAATTGAATGATCAATTTTTTTCACCAAAAAGTTTACATCACTTTGTCAGGTTTAGTGCAAAACATTTTAAATAAAAAAATAATATTCAATTTACAACTTTAAGATACTTACAGCTATCTGAATTTCTCTTCTACAAATATTGAGGTCATGTTCATTGTTAACATACATTCTTTTAAGAGCATATCTTGCACCACTACTTCCCTTTGCTAAGAACACTACTGCAAACCCTCCTAAAAATATAAGCATTTGCATTAAGCAACGAACATAGGAAAACAATAATGATAAAAATTTAAATAATGGTCACAATCCAATAAACAGTTAATATGTTAATAAGTAGCTAATAAAGCAATAAAAAATTTTTATAAAAAAATAAAAACCAGCAGAAAATCGCAATAATAATATTAAAGTATAATTTTTATGATGTATCAATTATTATTACTTATTGTTAGTGGTTTATTGTAAACATAATTCATCCTGTAATGTAATGAACTCAATTTGATAGTAATATTAAAAAGAATACATTTTTTTAATAAGAATCACACAATAAATACTTTTTAGTCTGCATAAATAATTAATAAAATTTCACAAAATAAATAATTTTATACCCTCTGCTATGACATCTTCGACAGTAACTGTGACCCTGCCAACAGTGAAAACTTTTCCGACCTGATTATTAGTTTCTTTTGTATTGTTATCGATCTTAGTTTCTATTTTAGAAAACAGTTTCTTCATGTTGAAGAATTTTACGTTAATGTCAAACTAGAGAAGACTATACCACAATACTGAATGACATATTTTCACAGAAACTCGCTTGTATTTTACATAGTCTTTAATATGTTTCCTCACTAGAATTTTACAATTGCTTTGGACTATGACAAAATAATTTTGCAACGCATACTGTTTAATTTAAAATCCTAAATAATTATTTTGTACATCAGAATGACAGAAAGCAAATTCGGATAACCCGACAGGTTGCACCATAGATTAAAGATATAGCTCTGTCATCTAATAGCAATAAGTAGTCATAGATAAAAGAGTAGAGTTCTACTAATGATGCAGGTAGCCAACATTTAAACTTTTTTGTGCTACAGTGGCGCCATAATAACGAATAACGCCATAGTTAAAATAAGGGTTTGTTCGGAGTACAGTCACCGACAGTCCGCAACCGTCAGACGCATGCGCAGATCGTTTTGACCGTTCGATGTGTCCAAAACTGAATCCCAAACTGTTGTGGATTTTTATCTACGCGTTCGGTCAGCTCGGTTTGATGCGTTTGTGACTGTCAGAAAACATGGATGCCGATTCTTTGAAAACATTAATTCTTGACTTTTCTAACCTCAAATAAAGTATGAGATTGATAAATTCATCAAATTTACAGGAGTTTAACGATTAAAAATAAATAATTGAATAACTGTTTTATATATTTGATGAAAATAAACATCGAAAAACTTATTTATTATATTTTTAATCTATTATTATATTAAACAATAAAGCTAAAAAAATATAAATAATAAATAATATAATTTAATTAAAACTAGTAGTATTAGATCAGTATTCAACTGCCCAAACAAACATAAAAACAAAACGAATTATACTAAACGGTTTGTGAAGGTTAAGTCGCGTTCGATGTAAACCGTCCTGTCAAATCGTTGGAAACAGTCATGAGACGGCGCATGCGCAGTGTAACAAATCAGAATGAGTTTGGAAGAGTTGTGGATCGTCACAAACTGCCACTGTGAACAGACCCTAAATATAAATAACGTCATAGATAAAAGAAAGAGTATGGATAACGCCGTGTACTGCTTTCAAAACTAGTAAAAACGACATCAAAGCAATTAAATAAACTTGCGGATTTATTATTTTTATATATTTAACCTTTTATATATTAATAAATTATTATAAGCATTAAGAACTAATTATATAGTTATATATTATTATATTGTCTAGGTTTATATTTAAACTTACTTGTACCTTTGTTATATCTATTCTGACATATTTATATGAAAAAGCGTTTAACATGTCACATCTAATAACTGAAATTCAAAGGATTTATTGAAATAAATTCAAAAAATGAATAATATATCATTTTAGATTAGCCCTTCGTGCAGATTACTCTCAAATTTTACAAAAGCTTTATCATGTTTATTTATATGAGCTTCATTATAAAACCACTTTGAGAAGAAATGCCAACTGATGACAACTGACGGCTTATAGATAACAGAAGTTTATGTAGATGGCTCTCTCGGGGCATTTCTCATTGCCACGTTTGATTTTGATCAAATGTCAAAAATCATAGATAATCAAGTATAATAGATCGCTATGTCTGGCGATTTGACGTTACCTCGATTAAAATACAAATTTTTAAAAATAGATGGCAGCACATGTAGAATATTTAAATTAACCCCTGGTATTACTTCTAAATTTGTACGTATCGTATACAGCCCAAAAAACATGAATTATATTTAATATTGGAAATAAGAATAAATCATAGGAAATACAAAATATATATTTTCAAATATATTACATATTGTTAAAGAACAATTAAAATTATGTTTATATTAACAATTATAATTACAACTGTGGAATGTTTGAAAATATAATTATTATATATATTTATAAGTATCTTAATAATATCTCAAAAACTAAAGATCTAAGTGGAGAAAACCACAGAGGTATTTAACTAACTAACCAGAAATAACTGACTAATATTAATATCTCAATGACTAATATTATTATATTAAAAACTTAAAAACTAAGAAGAAACTAAAAGCACAGAAGCACACGATGAAATATCAAACTTATTGTTAGAAGGAATGACAAATAATACAAAAATTTAGAAGGTTAAAAAAAACAGATAATTTGTTAAAAAGTACAAATACTTCACAAGCAAACAAGTCCTAAAGACATAAAATATATATTGATATCAAAATTGAGAGAAATCCAAATTCCTAGGATTAAAACTCATTTACGAGACATTGTTCTTTATTAATTCTGCATGTAATAGTTATTTTGCTACCTAATGAATTAATAGTAAAGTTGCATTTAACAAAACCTTTGAATAGTTTCTGCATCGGTGTTTTATAACATTACATTTAATCATGTTTCATTATGAAATCATTATCATTGAAATTACCATAAAATATCAACAAAATGTTTTATGCACATACAATTGTTCATGAATTGAAAGATAAAAGCAATATTTTTGACTCACAAGGTCAGTAACAAATATATTTTGAATTTAAACATTATATTGGGATGTTGCTCAAGTTTTATTTGAAGATTATTATAACACAAAATATTATGTATGGTATAGACTCGCTTTATAAGTGTTTACATTTGCTAATATAATAGATAATATCTTATTAAATATAACAATGAACTTATGTTCATGAACATTTAAACCAATACTAAATAACTGTTTTGCAACATCAACAATATGAGATTCAATCCAATCATATAACAATTCCGAAGATAATGGTATTTCATCAAACATCAAACACAGAATATGCTACTAATACTTTTTAAGAGAAATAGCTAAACCTAATGTTTTAAATAGACACTCATTAATACCGCTATACTATTGTATCTCTGAATGCAACTTTCTCAATGTTTGAGGACATGGCAAAAAATTTGTCTTCAAAAATAGAACGCCTTTGGAGATTATTTGTACGACTTAATTTTTAAATTATTGCATTGTTAATGAATCCTTCTTGTCATTACATCTTGCATTCCTTAGTTGTCAAAAGTGCTCCTAGGCTTTGTTCGTAAGTACATTTTGCAGCAATTTGCAGGTACCCCCAATACACCTATTCAATATAATAACATGTTGTAATATCATATTTGATTATATATAATTAGTGTTGCAATTATTATAAAAAAATAACTTTCCGGGAACTGGTATTGGAATAGCTGAATATTTTAACTTGCACTTGGCACTTTTTTGGGTACTATAAAAACACTTTGCCATATTAAATTTCACTTAAATGTTCACTTAAACACAATTAATTCATTAGAATCAATTTTAGGTTATTCGTACGATTCGTACAGGGATCAAATGCTTGACAGCGCTTGACAGCCTCGCGTGTCCTGTCAACTTGCACGAAGCTGAACGATTTGTACTTGAAATTGGCACACGTGAGCCATCTGTTTTTAAAAATTGACACTACTCAAGACCAAAACAGTGCAACGCGCATTTGTTCGAAGATAACTCCCCATGTCAAAAATCGTACGCGTCGTGCATTATTTATGTTTATTTATCTATGGCGTTGTCAGTCAACGGGTGCATATACGAAATATTATAGAAACAAACCTGACATTTGAATATTTCGTATTCAACGAATGTTCGTACTTTAATACATAAATGGTAAATTGGTTATAAATAAATAAAAATAATAGTGGATTCCGATGTGTTACAGTTACGCAGAAATTAAAAATTACTGCACTATTTCATACTAAAATTATTAATGAATTTTGTTGAATAGTACTTGTCAATTAATAGCAATGGTCTCCTGATGGCATGTTATCAAAAAAAAAACTAGCTGTAAGTGGAATTCTGTCTTAAGGCAATTAAGGCATCGTGCCTTAAGGCAAATTGCTGGAACTTCCCGTACCAAAAATTATTATTTTTTTAAAAACGATTAACATTTTTGAAAAAAAAATTACTTTGAAAAAATAAGATTTTTGAGAAACTATAAATTGGCCAAAAAATTACTTTTTTTGAAAAAAAAATTTTTTTAAAAAAAAATTTTTTTTTAAATTTTTTTTTTGTTTTTTTTTTTTTGAAAAAAAAAATTTTCTTTATTTTAACATATTGTGGAAGATCTGAACTTTTTTCAAAGCAATCGTACTGTTTTAACTGCATAGGGACAAAATATAAAGCGCGTAAGTGCCGCGTCGCTGTCTAACGCATAAGCATTGGTACGGAACCCATAGGAATGTTAACAAAATGTATACTTATTGTTAAAATCTCTATAAAATATCTGATAATTTGATGTGCATATGTCTAATGATCATTTTTGACCGCCAAATGGCTCATTTTTTTACTTTTTCCTCCATATCTCCGAAACCGCTAGACCTACCTTCATGAAAATTTTATCGATTCTTCATCTTGTCAATACAAGTGAAACGTTTTTTGAATTATTCAAATCGGACGCTCCGTTCTCTTAAAAACTGAGTTACCGTTTTCGGCACTTTTTGCCCCGTATCTTCGGAACGGCTAGACCTGCCTTCGCCAAAAACTAATCAGCACGTCTCCTTATCAATACGAATCGAATGTTTTTTGAATTATTCAAATCGGTTGATCCGTGTTCCCGAAATCGTCGACGAAAATTTGTATCCGCACATACATACACACACATACATACATACACACACACATACACACACACATACACACACACATACACACACACACACACACACACACACACACACACATACATCCATTTTTTCTAAGGTATGCCAAAATGTTCAGAAACCTTTGAAACGTAAAGATATATAAAAATTTTCATTTTCGATTTTTTTGCGATTACTATAACTTACCCTACGGGAAGTTAATATATATCAAATTGATTTATATTTATTTTATATTAAGTTTTTTAATAGTGGTATGATGGTGGTATGCATATTTCAGTATTATTTCTGATTTTTCTTGATAGATAAATTAAATTATCTATTCATTTTATATCGCAGATGAACATATAATAAATAATGTACATAAAATATGAAACGATAATTGTAATGTAATTATTTAATGGATTTTTAATTTCGATGAATTGTATGTTACTTTTTACAACATATATATGCGAAATTTTATAATTAACATATTTCCTATTTCTATATAAATATTAAAATTCATAATTAACATATTTTACACTCACAATATTATTAATATACATACATATACATATACATGTATATATATATATATATATATATATATATATATATATATATATATATATAAATTACACTTAAATAACCTAAGAGCTATTGGAATGTCCAAATAAAAATTAAACTAATTAAAATTCATACTGGCTGACATATATAAATAATCTAGATACTTTACTTCCTTGGTAGATTGCTTTGCTATAATACTTAATTGTAATCTCAAGTTCTATTTCTTGTGGGCCTATTACTGGTTCCACCAGCGATATGATAGCTACATTTGGTTCTAGCAGACGCAAACTGCAATTTAGAATAAAATTAAAAATCAGAATAATAATAATTGGCACATTTTATTCGAAGAAGTGAAAATCTGATGCAAGAAGGTGCTAGATAGATTAAAAGTTTTGATTTTTATGACAACATGCAGTTAATGCGCTGAAATCAAATAAAGCATTTTGACACACCAGCGTGATTTAAAATAAAAAAAAAAAACGATTTTTTATAAAATTTCGATCAAAAGTGAGCAGGAAAAAGCACTTGTTACATATATTGTATCTCATATTAATAGAAAAATATTTATATTTGAAAAAACTTCGTAAACATTTAATTATTGGTCGAACACATTCACAGAAAAAAGTTACATTACAGAAATTGAAAAGTCACGAGTGTTGATTAATCTATATCATAGTATTTTTGTAAGACTAAAAGTAGACACTAATAAAAATCATAAACCAGTCATATTCTTCAGTCTAAAAAATCCCAGGGACTGAAAATGTACCAACAGTTTTATGAAATTTACAGCTTCTTTTTTGAAATATTTCTGTAACTTTCTGTTTCTTTAGGTAACAATATTAGATTTTATACAATGGCTATTTTTTAATGTTTTTTTTTTAAAGTTGCACAAAAGGTTTCAATACAACTAGTATGAAAAAGGATCAGCCAACTCGTTTCTTTGTAATTAAGAGTTATTTTTGCTAAATTTAAAAAATCAAATTTATATAGAAGTTGAAACAACTCTTCAATTGAGATCAGTTGAAATTCGAACATTTCACTTTGGCGGCTTTCAATCATTTCTTTGCGACTTGCGAAAAATAGTATTATGTAGAAAATGAATAATAAACATCTTTTAATGGTATCAAAGCATTAAATTATACTTACTATATTTGAATTATATTTTCTCGGTCTTAAAATTATGATAATGTAAAAATTGCATTTCATTTCAAGTGATTAATCCATAACCATTTTTTATAATTTTTTCAAACATACTCATAATGTCTGTAATTGTATAAATTAAATAAAATTGTTTAACGCATTTCTTGTCATGCCTTTCAGGTTCTAAACACGTATTTTTTTTGTGTATACCTATAAAACGCAAAACGTGCAAATGCTTCTGCACAGATTCTAGTTAGAATCGCTTAAACTCGCGGCGAAATTCTAAACTTTGATGTATAATTCAACTACTCATCGTAGGCCAATAATATTTTAGTATGTTATTTCAGACTACAAAACCTGTCGTCATACAGATAGTTTCACCAAGATCGTCAAAAAAAATTAACATTTAATTACGAACGAAGCTTTTAATTATGGCCGATCTTTACAAAAAAAAAACTAATCAAACAATTTCTAGCCAACATCTTTCAAGCAATTTTTGTAATCTATTCAAGATTGTGCGCTACAACGCTAACAAAAATTTTTACACTTTCTGCTAATTATAATAAAATGGCTTGGTCGTGCGCCGCACAAAATTAACCAACGTTAGTCCTCATCGAGTTAAGTCGAATGGCTTTTAAATTATTGAATTGAGAAAACATCGACGAAAGGTTAAAAATCGTTTTACATACACACACACATACTTTTTCCTAATTTTTCATCATTCTTGAACGTCGAGAAAATATAAATTAGCAAATCGGATTTTTTCGCTAAAACATAAACCTCTCCTTCGGGAAGTTAATGAACATTTGTTATGCGGGTCTCACCTAAACGTATCCTTTGTAGCAGCTACGACGCCTTCTGGAGCGCTGACGTGCACAAGCTCGTACGTGATATCGTTAGACATTGTTCTTATTTCAAACAATTCAAAATGTCCCTTGTCTCGCGGTATCGGCAATCGGGACACAAAGTTGATGAAATTGTAAGAATATGTCCACGGCGCATTAATGCATTCATCGTCTCCGACGTGACAATAATCACTGGCCTTTTTGCAGGTGCTAAATTAAACAACAATCAAGTGAATATAATTCAAAAGACATTTTTTCTACAACTTCATTCGTTTTAACTCAAACTTCAAAGAAAAGGTTATATAATAGTAAAACCGTATCGCTGAATTTTCATTGTCTATGTATCTTTTAATCATTATAAGATGATTTGTATACAAGCTTGATATGATATTATAACCCTTTCGCTACGAGTGTTTTCCGTAAGTGACACTGCTGTAGGAGCTAGCAGCCGCCCAAGTATTTGTTACACATAATATTTGATTATGATCATTATCGATAAAAATGTATTCAAAATTTAAAAGTTACAGTTCTAAAGGTCTAAAAGCCTCAATAACGAAACAACCGGCTTGGACTATAGGCAAGTAAGACTCTTGAAATTTGATGAAAATTGGAAAATCTTAAGAATATCTTAAAAAAATCATATAGACACATATATCGTTTTGTTCGTAATATTATGCTGCATCTTTTCTCCGAACAAACTTTTTATGTAACCCTTACCGTTTGCGATTTGGATGTTTAAATGTAAAGTGCGGATAGGTTTGAGTAACTATTCATAAATTCGTATTTTATTTCATAAATTCGTATAGAAACTATATAAAAAGTATTATACATCGTTAGATTCGTCTCAAAATTCTGAATTTTTCTTCCATATATCGCAATTTCTTGAACGGTTTGTCCCATGGACGAGTCAGAATTCTCAATAATTTATCTCAGAATGATAAATTTAAGAAAAATTATATACACTGTGAGTCGTTCAAGGCGAAACTCGTACAGATAGATCGCCAAGCAAATGTCGTCTATAGGCGACGCTCGTAGCAATAGGGTTAATAAAATAGATTTACATTAATAATAATGTTGTGTCTTGATTCGTAATTATTTTATGGCACGTATACATATTGAATGTGTATTCAATAACAACATAGGTTGAATTAAGTCCATACTTTTTGCGGTCTTTGAGATAGTTAGGCGGACACTGAATATTGTAGCACTGGTACGAACCGCGCGTGTTAATGCAAAGACTGTTGGCGTCACATGGCTGCTCTAAGGTGCACTCGTCTATATCTAAAAGGTGCAGAAGTGCTTAATGTGAGTAACACATATTAAATAAAATAATTGAGAATAATAATAGTAACAATAATAATAAGATTAATATGAACAAAAGCGAAATATAAAATTCAAAACACAATGTAAAAGTGCTATGTGCAGACTATTCGGAAATGGATGAATGGATGAATAAATGGCAAACCTTGGCATGTCCTTCCATCTGGTCCTAATTTATACCCATTAGGACATTGGCATTCATATGATCCAGGAGTGTTTTTGCAAATACCTATGCATAAATAACGATCTTTGAATTCTTCACATTCATCTATATCCACGCAAGACCTGGAATTAAATATATTTGTTACTAATCTTACTACTTTAGGAGGTCATAAATTAACACTTTTTAGTAATAAATTTTCGTATAATATTGTTTTATTTTTTCCGGGTCCAACAGCAATCAAAACTATTCGTCTATAAGCTATTTGTTTGACTCAATGTAAGGCCATTTCATGAGAGGCAACCAGTGGTGTTGTCGAGCCGGAACGCGCCGAAACGTCTTTCCGGCAAATCATTTATGGGACGGAACGCGTTCCGGCAAGAAAAAATATAAAAAAATCGCTACATACAGAAAATGATTTAATAAGTAAATTTTATAAGTTATTATTCAATTAATTTTTATTAAATGTTATTATTGTAATAAACATACATATATGTGAACAAAATGGGTTTTGTAATAATTTTTGTTTCTTTCCTTTTCGAACTGAACCGGAAAAAACATGAAAACCGATTTTTGAACCGGTCTTTAAATTTTAGCGTTCCGGCAAAAAAATATTAGCACAACACCACTGGCTTTATTAAAGTCGTTTTTAATTTAGTTACAAATTGAGGTGTATGAACTGAAATATTAATTACAATACATAAGTGTATTTCAAATTTCGCATATGTTACTTTAAGACCGAAAAGTGTCTGATGTCCTAATATTTCGGATATAAGTTCGGATATAAGCTTGTTTCGGGCATAGCGGGCGTTTGTCGAATAAAATAAATAATTTAAGACATTCATGTAATGGAAATTGATTGTAACGAAAAAAAGCAATTCTATAAATACAAAAGCATAAGAACTGCAAAAAAAATGTAATATTTTAATAATTGGATGAATTTTTTGCCATCTAAGGCAAAAATATAAGCCGTTCGATCGCTTGTAAATTTTTACAATCCAACATGGTAATTTGTTTTAATCATTGTTTTATTGACATTTATTTATTGGTAAATTAGTTGAAAATTTATAGCAAAAGAGTTACCCTGATATTTTAATAGACTTATTGTCTCAATTTCGGCCTACAATTTGAGATTTGTATGCATATTCATAGAAACTTTGATCTTTTAAAAATCTGATGAAGGTGCTGTGGAATTGATGCTCACTCAATTATTTTAACCTGGTAGTAGATTAAAAAATTGTACTCCTAGACTAGTAATTCCCAACGTGAGGCGCACGCCCCACAGAAAAATCCATTTTTAAATTCAAAAGGGGGAGGCAAATTAAAAAATTACACCACTTTAACCCACTTGCTTTGGGTGATTTGAATGTAATTTGTAAATACTGTTAAAAATTCGTTAAATATATTATGATCATTGTTTAGTTTAAGTGAGCACAGGATGCACATGTGCAAATCATATAATTTGTCCATATATTTCCATAGCTTAGGTAAATACGCATCCCTTTGTAGGTCTAATGCAAACTTTCACAATATTACGGATTATAGAAAAATTCCAAATTCTGTATGTATTAGTCTGTATATTTATAAATTGCCATCTCTTCCAGACAGCGGTATAATAATTTATATTATATTTTTAAATTTAAAATTTTTAGAATTCAGTAAGTTGCTAGACTAAGAACATCTTAAGAAAATCAGCTCGCACAAGTTACTCAAACATTTAATAAAATTTATAGTTCTATGTCTATTGTCGCACAGTGCACACAATCGTTTAAAAGTGCAGTAATTAATTTTCTATAAAGTGATAACGGCAAAGGCAGCAGTAAGGTGTAATCGACGCCTTAACGGATATTTTAGATATTTAATACCGAGATAAAAATTCTTATAGAAAAAATAATATTAATAAATTAATCTTACATACATTCGCATTTCTTATACGCTAACACCTACATCATAGGTTCCTATTCGTGTATTTTTACAGCCTTACGTATGCCTATACGTTGCATTCTATACTACACGCCTTAAATCTATACCATACGCTATTAGTCTAAGAGCCAGTGAACTATTTGACTAACCTGTTTTCACAAAGCCAGAAATTTTTTTAATGATATTTTATTATCGGCCCATTAAGAAAGTACCATTCTGGCAGTCATTCCGCGGTTGCGTCATCATCCCTTCAATTGTGAAAATGTAAAAAAAACTGTTTTTATAACTTGCTCGCACAAGGCTCAAATTTTGAGGGTGTCTTCTTTTAACTGTTCAGAAAGCATATGTAAAAAGCCAGCCCATTCTGACGGTTGCAAGGGTCTGCCAGACGAGTACATAATAGTCACGACGCGCAAGGGTGTGGGCGCATTGCCATACATAATTGACTAATACCCTTGTATTTGAATAATTAATACGCCATTTTAAAGGTCATTTTGAAAACATCCGTTATACCAAACTTCAACTTTGTATCTCACCTTATGGCCGAGATATCATTGAAAATATGCCAAAGTGGCCCCTTTTTCAAACTCAATTTTTGGCGTAACCATAAAAGATATCGAAAAAAAATTACGTGATTCTACTCATATTGGATTAAACCACATAATGTATAGTAATATATGCTAAATAATCCTTTATTATTAGCTAAAAAGGATAAAATAATTTTTCAATTAATGTTTTCGGATAGTGCGTTTTGTTTAATTACTTTATTATTAGCGTTATTTAAAATCTTATTGTTTTCTCTTTTAGTACTGCAAATATGGTTTAAATCAAATTTGTGGAACACATTGAAAAATTGAAGAAACCAGAACCAGTACACCCGCGCGTAACGCTAATAGTAGCCCGCATAGAATTCGTTCGGTCGGATAAGCGATGCGTTACGCGCGGGTGTACTGGTTCTGGTTTCTTCAATTTTTCAAAGTGTTCCACAAATTTGATTTAAACCATATTTGCAGTACTAAAAGAGAAAACAATAAGCTTTTAAATAACGCTAATAATAAAGTAATTGAACAAAACGCACTATCCGAAAACATTAAATGAAAAATTATTTTATCCTTTTTAGCTAATAATAAAGGATTATTTAGCATATATCACTATACATTATGTGGTTTAAGCCAATATGAGTAGAATCACGTAATTTTTTTTTTTGATATCTTTTATGGTTACGCCAAAAATTGAGTTTGAAAAAGGGGCCACTTTGGCATATTTTCAATGATATCTCGGCCATAAGGTGAGATACAAAGTTGAAGTTTGGTATAACGGATGTTTTCAAAATGACCTTTAAAATGGCGTATAAATTATTCAAATACAAGGGTATTAGTCAATTATGTATGGCATTGCGCCCACACCCTTGCGCGTCATGACTATTATGTACTCTTCTGGCAGACCCTTGCAACCGTCAGAATGGGCTGGCTTTTTACATATGCTTTCTGAACAGTTAAAAGAAGACACCCTCAAAATTTGAGCCTTGTGCGAGCAAGTTATAAAAATTTTTTTTTTTACATTTTCACAAATTGAAGGGATGATGACGCAACCGCGGAATGACTGCCAGAATGGTATTTTCTTAATGGGCCGATAATAAATTATCATTAAAAAAATTTCTGGCTTTGTGAAAACAGGTTAGTCAAATAGTTCACTGGCTCTTCTACTATATATTTCATCATATACTCTCAATCCCTACATTATATAACCTATCTACTATATATCCTATTACCTACAATTTTTCTTACACGCTATTTGTACCCTTACCGGGAATCGAACCCGGGTCCGCCGCGTGACACGCTACGACCTTAACCACTACACCACCGTATCGCTACAATCAACCGTCTTATTCCGCGTGTCGTCGCGCCACCTTAGTATTAATTATCTAATTAATTAGAAAAAGACCCGCGGTAACAACAGTGCGTCGCATATTATATTATTGGTGGGGGTACCCGATAGGGTAGTGGTTAAGTTACGCGACTGCCACGCGGAGGTCCCGGGTTCAATTCCCGGTATAGACAATAGATAGGTAGAGGTAATAAAAAAAATACATAGGGCGTAAGGAAAACCTATATAATATAGGTGAATATATAAATAAGACAGTAGTATGTAGGTATATAATAATAAATGACGGTATAGGTATCTCACGGTATGATAGATAATAGATATCTATCTATGATATACAATAATATAGTATAGTATGATAGGTAATAGGTTATCGATCATATTAGGTTAAGTCTTATAAAGTATTGTAATAAATCTTGAGTACTATTAATCATAATATATACCTGTAGGTATTAATGAGTACAAATAATGCCAAAATAAATATAATTAATGTCATTGAAGAATATAAATTATGTACTCAATGATTCCCTCATACTTGTACAATTTAATGTATAGACTATCTGTATATAATAGAGTTAATTATATAAGAAGTCAATATATTAGATTTGTGAGTTCTTATCGAAATATATAAAATTTTATGAACCGGATTTCAAATTTTAGCGTTTCGGCAAAAAAAATATTAGCACAACACCATTGGAGGAAACCCATCGGTTAACCATTTTCCTATGTATGGCAAATATATTAGCTGTACTGTCTAATGGTAATGAGTATATGTTGCAGCAATGACGACCAAAGGCGATATACTTTAGATTATACTTTAAATTGAAATGTATAACCTCAAGTAGAAATTTGACAACATGCTGTCCGATCTTCATCGAACTCGAGACTAGTTTGCATCAGGCCACGCTCGTACCAATTAAGCCACCGCTGGGCCCTTCATAAAATAAATATTAAAATCGGTCCGAATAAAAATAAATTCTAAAGTCAAACATCATAGAAAATATAACAAACTTCAGTATGTATTGAAATATGTAATGATCTAAGTTACCCAAGTTTCGCTATTCGAGCGAATACAGCATGTCCTAATGAGCCAGTTAACAAAGCTTCCTTCATGTACTTAATTTTGAACATGTACGTTCTCAAATGTATTTAAATAAAAATGTTGTCATTTTTAAAACGTACATTAACGAAAATCTGCTAATTACTTTGTAATTTTCTTTTATATTCACCTGTTGTTAGTGTGTAATTTGAAACCAGCTTGACAGGAACACCGATATCCACCCCAAAGATTGTGACATCTATGTTGACAAAGTCCAGGCGTTTCTTGACATTCGTCGATATCTACGCACCGCTGACCATCCTCCCGAGACCTATAGCCGGCCTTACAATCGCAGCGGTAGGAACCGATCGTGTTCCGACATACTGCTTTGTGACATATCTAAATACGAAAATGATGGTTTAATTATTTTGATCAAAACACAAGCAATACCCCTATACTGCCAATTATTTCTACAAAATATTGGCTTTAATCATAACTTACCCGTGAACCATATTTCTCACATTCATTAATGTCTTCACATTTTTTATCCTTAGTCATATAATGCCCGGGAGGACAGTGACAAACATATGAACCTGCTCTATTTTTACACAGCTGCCCTGCAGTGCACTCGTGTAAACCCTCTGAACACTCATCAATATCTGTGTAAAAATATTTAAACTTAAAAGCTACAGTTATAGTGCTTGTGTTTTTTTTGCGATGAGTTTTTGTGGCGTAATTATGCAATATGTACTTTAAAATTAATACCTTGGCATTGGTTATCCTCATTTAGTTTGAAACCATGACGGCATTTAATATTGTTGACGCAATTATAGGAGCCCATAGTGTTGACGCAATGTTGAATTCGAGAACACACATTTTTCCTCTCACATTCGTTTATATCTATTAAAATATAAAATGCAAAACATATTTAATAAAAATGATAATAGTAATTCATTTTTGCAAATGCGTATAAGTCAAATTATGTTACGGTTGCTTTTGGTAGTAATTAAGAAGTCTTACCGACACAAATATCGCGAGATCTTTCATAGCCTGCCGGACATCGAGGTCTTTGTGGAGGCACGTACTGTGGAACGTAAGAAGGAGCCGCCGTTTGTTGCTGATAAGACGCCTGTGGCTGCGGCATATCGTTAGCCGCCTTCAACGTTGCTGGATTACGAACCGGAGCAGGTGGCCGCAATGTCGGAGGAACAGTCGGCCTTTTACGCTCACATCGATAGGAACCCTATAGAATAAACATAAATATATTTTAACGGCATTATCTATACATTAGAATAAGGCTGGATATAGAAAGAAGCCCGATGTATGTGTGCCATACGAAAACCTACTAGACCGAATTACTTCCTGCGAATAGCGAGAAAATCGCTCCATTTTTGAAGCGGTGAGTGACTGGTGAAGAAAAATAGTTTAATTACAATAATGTAAGACAAAAACTGTTGTCATCGAATCGCTGTGAGTCGGCGGAAACGGTGGCCAAGCCAAGATTGGGAATTGGTGGGATCGACAGGGAATTATCTACCGTGAGCTGCTCTTCTTTGGCAAAACTCTAAACTGGAACTGAATTAACTGGAAAGAAGTGGCCAATAGGAGAGAAATTGTGTTTCGCCAGGCCACAAACTTCGATAATTACTTGCCAGAAACTCCGGAAATTTGTTCAGGGGGTTCTTATGCATCCATCTTATAGTCCAGACCTGGCACCAAGCAATTACTATCTGTTCCTGTCCATGGCGAACAGTTGTGCTGGTGAAAAATTTGCTTCAAGGGACAAGACTTTTCAATGAGAGAGACATAATGATATTTGCCTCTCTCTTTAAATTTCAAAATGGCAACAAGTTATCGAACAAAACGGCGCATAATTGATCTAAATCGGATCATTTTAACTATGGTAATTGAAGTCTTCAATTTCATGCAAAAATAATGGATTATATATATATATATATATATATATATATATATATATATTATGTATACATACATATACAGAGTGTGCCAGAACTCAACATCAAGCCAAAACGGAGTAATAGTATTGATCGTAACTATTATGAAAAAAATGAAAAAAAACTTACCTAAATAATATCGGATATCGGCTATCGGATCATTCCAACTATGATAATTGAAGTCTTCAATTTCATGCAAAAATAATAGATTATATATATATATGAGATGGGCTTATCATATCCGAAGCCGGATCGACTCGGATTTGACTCCGCTTCAGGGAGGAGTTATATCCGCTTAACAACTCCATGACTCCGACAACTTTGAAACCGAAATACTCGACACAAATGTGTTCTATAGTGCGTTGTTTATGCATCTAAGAATTTGTCAAATCCCATTTAATTTTTCTAAATGAAAATTTATGAATAAAATAAAATGAAATTAAATTATATCAATAAAATAATTTTTCTAAAAATTCCCAAGTAAATGACGAGTTTTAAAATTTTTCGGTCGATCACATGATCGACTTAATAACTCGTAATTTTAACAGTGTTGACCAAAGTAAAAACGCAAAAATTGAAAATCAAATTCAATTTAATTATTTTCTTTTGATGAGAAAATAATTGATTTTTTGGATTAATTTTATATAAAAGTTTACTAACTTTGTAATAAAAGCGACACATTTATCATAAAATATTTTCACTAAATAACAATACTTCCGCTTTCTAATTTTTTCTTCTGCTATTGCCATTTGAGAATGAATATTATATCGGGTAGTTCGATTAGCATATTATTACTTTTACTCAATTATATAATTGTTTAAAAGTAAAATTTAATACTATATATTTGTTGCTGCTTAAATACTATTGACGTCACTGATATATTTTGCACTCTAAAGTATTGTTATTTCAGGCTATGAAAAAACCAGATTAAATGTATTTTGTTTCGTGTATTATTCGGTATGTATATTCCTGATTGCCGTCATTCACGGCCAAAGATTGTCGTAGTTAGAAATATGACCCCTTACTATTCAATATATTATACATTGGAGCTATTCACACTGAACACAATTTCATTGTTCTGTATCTTTGAAGTAACATTTTTGTATTTTCTGAAAAAAAAATCGTATGCCTAAAAGGTCATAAAACTGCCTGTGAGACGAGAAAGCGACAGCTTCCTTCCTAAAGCAAAAACGCAGTAACAGATTTAGTACCAGTTTAGGGAAGTCGGATATGACAAATCCGGTGAGACAACTCCACTCAAATTCACTCCGAGGGAGGAGTTATATCAGAGTGATAACTCCGGAGTGAGTTACCATCTCTTATATATATATATATATATATATATATATATTTATATATATGTATATATATACATATATAGGGTGTCCCTAAACTCAACGCCAAGTCGAAACAGGGTGATAGTATTGATTGTAACTATCATGAAAAAAAAATGAGAAAAAAACTTACCTGAATGTTTCTGCATCGGTACTGTGGTCCCAGCCTGTGACAATCATGCAGTCCGAGTGCGCATTCATCGTCATCTTCGCAGCCTCCGGTAGCCGCGTTGAGCGTGTAACCGGTGCCGCAGTTGATGTATCGGATGCACTGATAAGAACCGATTGTGTTATCACAGCGCTGAGACTCGAGGCAGGCGTGCCGTCTAGTTAGGCATTCATTGATATCTGATAGAAACAATATTAGTAGTAATAGCATTTTAACAAAATGTTCTTACGAACCAGCAGGGAGTAATAAAATCGACACTTAAAAATATAAATCAACGATTCTGGTGACGAAAATTGTCTTCAGAATATTTTCAAACATCATTTAAGGAGGAATAATTATTTTATTATGGAGATTTTTATTTTTTATATTTATTGAAGCGCCCAAGCGTCTGAACAGGCAAACATGCCACGATACGCTAAATAATATCTTAGTCATACCATATTTCAAGTAGCTGGCAATGGCCAATTATCCTTCTCACTCAATTGTATATTTGTTTAAAATGTTAGCTTATTATATTTGTATAGATGGTTATAATAAATATAAAAAAACATTGGAGCAAAGAAATTGATATTTCGTCTCATAAAACAAAAAAAATTAATTTCGATATGGACGTGTTAGTAAACTATACAAATTTCCACTCTTCACTCACTATTGTAGAAATTTTTTCAATCAAAAAAGACACTCCGCTTGTGTCACATCCGACAATTATATTTAAATAAAAATTTAACTAAAATTGATAAATTTCATTCAAGAACATGAATTGTATAGATTCTATTGATTCATAGATTCTAATGAATTAGTGTTTATTTTTAATTTTTTTGGAATTATTTAATTTTATTTGGCTCTAGCAGATTTAATCACTTCTCCATTTATCAATGTGAAGTAATAGTTACCATATAGTATAAACGTTTTATATAATTTTAAGACGTTTAAGCGCAATTTTAAAAGTTCAACCGGAAATGTTACCTTGAAAAGTGTGAAAACAAAACACACAACTTAAATCCCGGTACAATTAATAATGAAAAATTATAGTCACTAATGCAACTTTTTCTCTTCGTTCAGACATAAAATTTTCAATGGTTTTTGAGAATTGTGATTTTTTTCAGATACACAAAAAACGCTTGTGCACAAAACCAACTATTATTATTAAAAGAAATAATTTCCTGGGCTCATAATAATAAACACATGAGATCACTGAAGAGTCACTTTAACCTTGGGCCCAATTTATGTTTTACATAAAAAAAGACAAACAAAAAATCAGTAATTATAGTCCTACATATGCAAATAAAAATAAGAAATTCTGCTTAAACTATTTTTTTGGTATTAATAGATTATGTGACTTTTAAGACACGGAGACCTATATTGTTTGCACGTCTGTGAATTAAAATGTTATTTCAGATTGAAAAGCCTAGCAAAGGTCATAAATTATTGGTTATCTTAACAACGATTTAGAATTAAGATTGATGCGTTATCTCACTAAAAAGTCATAATTATTTGGCAAAATGTCGTGAAATTAAAACATGGCCTGAAAATTACGCGAGCCCATACTAACTTTATTTCCACTCGAAACATATTATTGAATAATAGCTATAAGGGCACAATACAAATAATGATATTGAAAAGAAAAATAAGTTTGGAGAGTAAAAAAAAATATTTTTCCCATACTCTTTTATGATATCTTTATTGTCCCGAAGCAAAGTAATGCAATTTACTCCATTGAAAAGTAGTGATTTATGTGGTCGCAATTTATCTTATGTTCGCTGACATAGTGGCGCAGCATGAAATTTGTTAACAGATACCGACAGGAATCGATGAATATTCTTCAGAGTATATATAATCATTGTATTGTTATGTCTTCAATAATATAACGTATAATTTCAAATGTCTTTAACTTACCAACACAGCCTTGTGTTACGTGATCGAGCGTGTAACCAGTTTTGCACTGACAGGCGTAGGAGCCTGGCAAATTGATACAGTCCTGTGTACTATCGCATGTGTGCTTGCGCTCACTGCACTCGTTGATGTCTGAATTAACAAAATGTATATCATGTTCTCATTACATTGAAAATAAAGCATCAAAATAAACTAGATAATTCAATGAATGGTTCCGTTATCATCACTTTTTTTCTTTCCTCTTATCACCTATCTCGTTTGACGCATATATGGGCGCTCCCTTTAACCAAAAACCGACTTACGTGTTGTGTGTGAAGTCCGTAAGCCGTTCCGCTTAGAAAGTTTTTCCTTAGTTTTTGCTAGATGCCTGTGACAGACGAACGGCCGAACAAATTTTGTGCAACATTTGTGTTTCGTTCGGACCCTTCGGGTACCGGTACGGATACGGGTACGGAACCCTAAATATAAATAAGTAAAATAAGAGAAAACAATTAAACTTAAACCCGCGTTAACCAGGCCGAATATAAGACACCGCAAGATAAGATTGCCTACAGATGGAATAGTATGCAAAGTAGAGTTGGGTCTATCATATCCGAAGCCGAATCGGGTAGGATACGACTCTGTTTCAGAGAGGAGTTATATCCGCTTAACAACTCCGACGACTCCGACCACGAGTTTTCTTTGGGGTGTTCCGTGAGGTGTTTTCTTTTCAAATGTCTTATTAAATTTCCGGTATTTAAAAAAACAATAATTGCATTTGCTTTACCGTCTTTTAAGGCAAAAGTGATTCCAGTACTGATTATCATCTCATTGCCATTTCTTTGATGATGCACTTGCACTCACTTACAAATTTTGCAATACGGAGAATATACACAATTACGGAAATCGGAAAATTTGAGAACCAAATTCAATTTTACAATTATGTATTTGATTATTTATATATGAAAATAATGTTGTCAACTTTATGTATGTAATAAAAACAAAACTTTTGCAATAAAACATTTTTCTCCAAATAATAATACCTCACATTTCCCTTCGACTATTTCCATTTCAAGGATTAATTGTATATCGAACAGTCCATATAAAGTTATAAAAAATAATATACTAAATGTTTTTTGGTGTTAAAAAGTAACTGAATTGAAAAAATCGCCGATAAATTTTGCAAACTAAGGTATAGTTATTTCGGGCTATGAAGGAAACAGATCAAATGCATTTGTATAATTTTCGGCAAATATATTCGTGATTGCGGTAATTCACGGACAAGGATTGTCGTAGTACCCATTATTAATAAATAAATTTTGCATTTGAGTTGCAATACTTGAAAAAAAAAAAGATTTTTCTATATTTTTGCAGTTATACTATCGTATTTTATGAAAAATACAAAATGTGTTATTATGGGTCATTTTATACCTAGAAAATCATAAATTTACCAGTAAGAAGAGAAAGCGACGGCTTCTTTCGACGCGAATTTTTCTTTGTTCTGGTGAAAAAAACATAAACAAACGTCTGTACGTGTTAATGGATCAGGACCTAGTTTAGGGAAGTCGGATATGACAAATTCTCGGATATAACTCCGCTCGGATTGACTCTAGGAGAAGAGTTATATCCTTGGATATTACTCACTCCAGAGTTACCCAACTCTAATACAAAGAATAAAAATTAATTATCAACAACGAGAATACAGCTTCTTTTAATAATTTTATTTTCAAGCATTATTAGCACAAATCTACGGAGCGCCCATTGTACCATAATTTTATATACAGAAGAAGATATGCGTTTCTACGAAAAGCATTAGTTTTAAAATCTATTTTAATGATTATGCCAAGTTTATGATTTAAAAATAATTCGTTAAGTATTAAACCTGCCGCAACTTACTAATAACAATAATAAGCGCTAGTACAATATACACATTTAGTAATGAAATAATAAATATAATTAGAGCTTACCTAGACAGGCATTACTTAACGGATGCTTTCTGTAGCCCGCTTTACACGTAATTCCGACGCTTTTCGGGGTTGTTGTGCTGGTCGTGCTAGTAACCGCTGTCGGAACGTACATCGGGGCCGTCTGCTGAGTGCTCGGCGTGGGAGCGCTGTTCGGCTGGGTTGACTTCTCAGAGGTAGCTTCAACAGTTTGGTTCGACTGAGTGAACATCGACGGTTGTGTAGATGATAGTTCTTCGGTTGCAACAGTTGAAACTTTAATAGGAGAGATAAAATCTTGCGTCGAATCGTAATGATGCGGAATCTCGTTTTCAGGTATTCGAGCTGAAAGGGATTCCTGTAACGGAAGAAGTAATTTAAATCAGGTATGATTCACCTATACTAACGACTGTACTACTGCCCCGAAATTACAATTTGAATAGAAAATCTTGAACAGTTAAGCATAGAATCCATTTGGAATCATATAGGGATTCATTATTCTGGTTGGATATATCCATTTGGTTTTATATAGGTATTCAGATTTATATAGATAATTTAGTAATAAGAATATTGTATATGATAGATTTCTATTATACGATAGGGCAAAGCACAAAGGTCCAATTTGACTTTGAGCAATTATATTGTGGAAACCAAAACAATTATATCATAACAAACAACACGTATTAAACAAACAACACTATCTGACTATGTTCAGTAAAAGTCCTAGCTAATTATTTCATCATTCTATAAATGTGTTTTTTCATGTTTTTCAAAATGTAACCTGGTTATTTTTACCCCATAGGCGGGGAAAATTGGGATGCCCAAAGGGCAAACAAGTCTCTTTCCAATTTTAAAGAGATTTTACCAAATAATAGCTACAATATTAAACTAATGCAAAATATAAATTTCGTGGGTGCATTTAACACTATAATTAACATTGACTTGGTATTTCATCATCAGAATTGAAATAACTATTTATTCATTTTTTTTCTTGTAAAATTGCTTATTTTAACTTTATAATTTATATTTAACTTTATTTGCTTTTTTTTATTTTTTACACCTTTGCCAGGGTGAACGTTTAGTTGCCACCTTTTACCATGCCCAGATGTAAGCTTTTGTAAAGGTTATATAAGAAGCACTGTTAAATCTGACTAAAAATTAACAATACATGTTATAAAACAATTAAATAACGTATACTTGAAAATTATATTAGGCTCAAGAAAACTAAGCAACAGTGCTCACAATCAAAACAAATAACAACGCAAAAAATACTTTTGTTATGAATTTTAAAACATTATCGTTTTTCTCCCAATAGCAAAGTCGCAAGAATCAAGGTGGTGTCTGGTTATACATTTTTTCCCTCTATTTTCAAATATTATTAAACAATTCTTAACTTTACTGATGGTTTTTGAGATATCGGTGGTAGACCTTTTTACCCGCGGATCTTTAAGCCCCACTCTACCCTATACAATATTCTTATTCCTAAATTTTAGTGCATTGTAAAGCATCACGCTAATTAAATTACAGCCAAGCTATATTTTTAATCTAATTAAATCTATCAACCATTTATTTTAATTTAATTCACCTGTTGAGGTCCTTGATATGTGACACAGCGATATTGTCCAGGTTCATTGATGCATATTTCATTGTCAGCGCAGATTCCGGCATCATTAATTTCGACCAAACATTCATTAATATCTTGAAAATGAATAATTATTATTTAGTATCTCTAAACAAAGTGTTCACCCCACACAAACGATACATACCTTCACAAGTGCCTAATTCGGAGTTGATCTTAAATCCTGCAGGACAACTATTTTTTGATGCTTTGTTTTGGCATTTAAAACTACCCAGCGTATTTAGACAAAATTGAGATTGTCTATTGCAATCATCTATATTTTCTGCACATTCATCGACATCTATAAAACATGTGCACTTAGGGAATGTTTCAAAATATTTATTTTTGATACTAGTACTGATGAATATGATGAATCGTATGATAATAATATTTACTAAATTTATCTATTTTAATAATTAAGAATCTAAATCAAAACTAAAATATTTAAACGAATTAAATTTTAATCTCATTTTCATTAATATATATCAGATTGAAAAATAACTAATTTTTATTTAAGAAGCTATAAGTGTTATGAGTTATATGCCAAAATAGATAAAGATTATTTATTTACCTATACATGTGAGGTGAATTTCATTATATTTGTATCCCTTTGGGCAAAGAGCTGTAGGCCCTTCTTCAACACACGTATACGATCCAATAGTATTGTGACAATTTGCACATTTCACAATCTTCAAACGACATTCGTCGATATCTATATCAGATCAAATTTTAAAATAAAATTATTTAATTATGACAATTACATCCATGCTAAGCCTATTTATATAGAAGGTCAAGGAAAAGTTCGTAGAGTTTTTCCCGATAGACTGTGTTAGTTACTTCAGGAAGTACAGATCGCAGTGACACCAGTAAATGCCCATTTGAAAAGTGACATTCTAAGCATTATTATTAGGTTGTACACATCAAAATTAGTCCAGGTGTTGGAAAGTTACTTGTGTTCTAACAGAAAAAAAAATGAAAAAATGCGTCATTTTCCAAAATATTGATGTAATAAAGGGAAGAATTCTATTTACCAATCACTGAAAAAGTTGTTGAAATATGTAAAAAAGTGCAGCAAAATAGACATATCGAAACTGCTGATTATGGTATGGAGTTAGGCATTGATCAGAAAACTTTTTGAACCATTTACGCAAAGTTGGCAACAAAAATATGTCCTTGATAGATCGAATTAACATATCATAACTGATGATGAAGAATAAATCACATACAATAATCGAAAATGAAAAAAACTGATGATGAGAAATCACAAACGTTCAAAAAGCCGAAATTGACATCGAAAAAAGTAAGGCTGTGGATGTGGTGATACCGGAAGGGAATCGTCCATCATGAGCTACTTACTAGAATATTTTCTCAAATTTCTTTTTTTATTTGAAAGTACAATCCTTCCAGTTAATAATGGAATGCTTTTAAGGAAATGCTTTCTTCTAGTGTAGAAGCATGAATTTTAGATCAATTTTTAAATCATCGTGAAAAAGTTCTACTAGTATTTTTAATAAATTTATTAACGTTATAAGAGTACAGAAAAAAGTAAAAAAAATAATTATTAATTTTAAAAATTAGCAGTTATTGTAGTGTAGGGTCACAAAAAATTGGCACGTGACTGTGTCCACGATTTATACCCTCCTAGTAATCCCTACTAAAAACATAATCTAGAATAATGTTGCAATGGCATATACTAGAAATAAGTTAAAACTTATTTTAACCTTGAGTTTAATTTTTTTTTTGACAAAATGGCGATTGTTTGAATAAATAGACCATTTTCCTACTCTTTCTCAGTTTCTCGATTTTTTTTAAAAATAGTAAAAATTTAAATTTGTGGATTAAGCTAGTATATACCAGAGAAAAGTCTTTAAAGTAGATTCTCTGAAAATTTCAGTTAAATCGGTTCAGTAGAACTCGAGAAATAGTGGACATCGTATGATAAAGACAGTTTTGAGAAAAGCGCGTTTAAAGTTTCGCAAATCAAAGGAAACAGAAGAAGATTATCATGGTCAAATAGCTATATCTCCGTAAATGATTTAAATTTAAAAAAATCCTCTCTCTTGAATAGTTAAGCTTTAAAAATATGAAAAAAACAAAAAAAAAAGATTTTTTGTAATATCTACACTAGAGCACCCCCTTAAATAAAATTAAAAATTCCGAAAGTATTCAGTAGTTTTTTATAGCATTTTCAAAAAAAGGGATCGTTCAAGTATTACGTAAGCAGATTTAGTACAATTATTTACCCCCCCATCCCCCTTTGTCAGCAAAAGTAAGCAAAGCTGTCACCAAAATGTCACTCAAAATACGAAATCAATAACCCCCTCGCCCCCCTATAGTGCTTACGTAATACTTGAACGGCCCCAAAGTTATTTAGCTGACCCTATAGGGGGCGTCCATTAATCACGTGAGGTTTTTAGTGGGAAGAGGGGTTTTGACAAAAAATCACAAAATATCACGTGGGGGAGGGTGGTGTATAGTAAGATATGACGTGTATTTATTTTTTACCTATTTTTTTTTTAAATCCCAACATTTAAAAAAAAAATTAAAAATTCAACTTTTTCTCGTAACTAAAATTACACGTGATGTTTGGTGGGGAAGGGAGGGGGCGCTTAATTTTGAATATCACCACGTATCACCAAGGGAGAGGGGGGTCCAAAATTCCTTAAAAAATCGATCACGTAATTAATGGACGCCCCCATACGTTAATTTATATTTGCATAAGAGGCCGTTCAAGTATTACGTAAGCACTATAGGGGGGCGAGGGAGTTGTTGATTTGCTTATTTTGGGTTGACATGGGGGGCAGGGGAGTCTGGATGATGATTACGTCAAAATGTTTACGTAAGCATGGGGGTAGGGGGTAAGAGCTTTGCTTACTTTTGCTGACAAGGGGGATGGGGGGGTAAATAATTGTAATAAATCTGCTTACGTAATACTTGAACGATCCCTAACACAATATCAAGACTCAGCATTAAAAAAATAAACAAATCAAATACAAATAAATAAGTAATATATTTTAAAAATAAAATATTTTACTTACCATCACAGACTTGCGAAGCAGCGTTGTACTGGAACCCGTCGGGGCAGCGCACCTCCCTCTTTTCGGAGGCGACCGGAGCTTTTGCGTACTGCTGGCAAGTGTAACCGCCGACGGTGTTTACACACGTCTTGTTCATAGGGCAATCATGCATATTCCGCGAGCACTCGTCCACATCTTAATGATATAATTGATGGATGAGATAAAGAAACTGTTAATCCATCAACATTACTGACTTATACAAATATATTCAGAATTGAGATATATGAGTGAGCGTTGTGGTATTTGTAAAAAGTTTCCCATAATGTTCGTCATAATTATGATAATTATTATGAGTACTTGGAAGATTTGAATAAGATCTTTTATCGTACGTTTCGCCGGCATTTTAAGTTATGAACAGTAAAATATTATAAATCCAACTTGGAAAACATTACTCAGTGATTTTAAAATCTAAAACTGTAGTTAAAATACTATTTATCAACTTTCAGAAGCAGAAGTTTATGTTTTCGCAAAAAAGTCCGATTTGCTAATTCTATGCTTTCTCGGCGTTTCAAGTCATTCTGAGTCGAATGGGATCAAATTTGGAAAAAGTATGTGAGTCGATATTTGACCTTTTGTCGACATTTTCTCAAAAACAGCTAGACCGATTTCAAACACTTGAAAGCCATTAGATGTAACTCAATAAGGAGTAGCGTTCAGCGCGACGATAGCCCGAGCAGTTTCTTTGTAATTAGCAGAAAAGTATAAAATTGTTCGTCCATGTTTTAGCCCACAATTTTAAACTGATTTTAAAAACTCAAAAACTGTTCGCACCTAAAAATGTGTGAATCGTATCGATTTGTTTTTGCCAAAAATCGTTATTAAATGTTGATTTTTTTGACGATTTTGATGAAACTTTTGTATAACCACAGTTTTTGCAGTCTGAAATAATATGCTAAAATATTAGAGTGGTTAAAATATTCATTAAAGTTCATAATTTCGCCGCGAACATGAGTGGTTCTAATCAGAATCTGTGCCAAAGTATGTTTGAAAGACATCAATTGGAAATCGTATTAATTATTTCTTACTGGAAGCGAAAGTACCATTTTCAAAATAAACCGTTAATAACATATTCACCTCATCAACAGGTAATAAATATTCATCTATATAGTTGAATTTCAATTTTTATTGATGATTGTTATCATTATGTATACTTATTATTGCTATCATTATAATTATGTATACGTTTAGGGAAGTTCATGCAACTTGCCTTAAAGGAAAATGCTACTTACAACTCAATAATATTTTTATGTTAGTTCTGTACTCAAAATACACAGAATGATACGATCCAAATAAAATGTTTTCATTACTATTATGAACTTCAAATGTTAAATTTTAACTTACTAATCCGACTTACTAATTTTGTGCTTTCGCGACATTTCAAGTCAATCTGAATTGTAGGTTTTTAATAATAGTAAGCTACATACGCCGATCAAAAAATTCTCATTATAGAGAAAAATTAATTAATAAATAATAAATCCAGTGAATAAAGTGACAATATTATACATATTTTCATTTTTATGATAATTATCAAAACTTATTAGAATTGATATAATTACTTTTAAATTTAAATTCATATTCCTTTCAGAATTATAATAGTTATTATTTGAAAATTTATTTGAAATTTTTATTTATTTATTTAACGCTTATGGCAATAATATTATCATTATAAATGAAAGAATAAAATTATATATTTTTATATATCAGCACAATAATAACTAGTGGTGAATGGCATCGTGACTTAAGGCAAATTACTGGAACTTACCGTACCGTAATTCAAAATGTTTACAAGCTCAGAAAAGAAAAATTAGATTCATTTTGAAAATTTTGAAATGTATTGAAGATTTTTGATACCCAGTCATGTCGATTAGTCTATACTGTCAAAAATATATTTTTTTTGGACTGCCAAATAGCATTTTTAAAACCTTTTTTAAAATTTGACCAACTCCTCATTACGTCAATCAAGTGGAATGCTTTTTGAATTATTCAAATCGGATGCTCCGTTCTCTCACAAACTCAATTGCCATTTTCTGCAGAAGTTGAACGGCTGGTCCAACTTCTGCCAAAAACTAATCAGCACGTCTCCTTATCAATAGTAATCGAACGCTTTTTGAATCATTCAAATCGGTTAAGCTATGCTCTCTAAATCGTTGACAAAAATTGTATCCACACATAAACACACACTCTACACATCCACTTTTTCTAATTATAAGGTATGCCAAAATGTTCAGAAACCTCTAAAACGAAAAGAGATGCACAAATTTTTATTTTTGATTTTTGGACTATTACTATAACTTACCCCACGGGAAGTTAAAAAGACAAAAAGTTATTAAATAAATCTGTAACTAATCAATAAATTTTACCGCACGATACGGAAGGTCAGTTTTAATACTTGGCTCGTAGTGAATTAGCCCTATTATTAGTATTTCGGTAACACGTGGTTACGTCATTCGTAATGTATCCGTTAATTCTATTAGAGAGAGACTTGGTTGAAAATTTACTTATTGACATTCACACATTTGGTGAGAGTGAATATCTTACACGAATTACGAAAATCGTTTTATTGTAGTACCCATTGCCGAAAAAAGCAAAAAGAAAACTAGTGGTGCATGGCATCGTGACATAAGGCAAATTGCTGGAACTTCTCATACTTTTCCAATTGATCAATTACAATTGTTTTGAATTTTTTCAAATAGATAATTATAATTACTTATTCAAATACATAATTATAATAAATATCAGATTTTCTATTGAGTCGCCTATTTGAAAATATTTAAAACAATTGTAATTAATTATTGATTATTTTCATTCCTCAAATGCTTAACGGTGCGGGAAGTTCCAGCAAATTGCCTCAAGGCACGATGCCATGCACCACTATTTTTGACTTTTCAACGTCCCGTAGGGTAGTTATGGTAATGGGCCGAAAATCGAAAATAATTTTTTTTGCATTTCTCGACGTTTTGAAGGCTTCTGAACATTTAGGCATACCTCAGAAAAAATGGATGTGTGTGTGTGTGTTTTGTATGTCCGAATTTTTTCGTCCATGTTTTCGGACGCACGGATCAACCGATTTCAATGATTCAAAAAACATTCGACTCCTATTGATAGGGAGATGTGCTTATTAGGTTTTGGCAAAGGCAGGTCCAGTCGTTACGGAGATACGGAGCATTTTCTCAAAACAAAGAGTGCAGAAAATACAAATCGAGTTTTTGAGAGAACGGAGTATCCGATTTAACAGTTTGTAATGTTTGGGAGAAGAGATGATTAGATTTTAGCAAAGGCAGATCCAGCCATTTCGAAGATACAGAGCTAAATGTGCAAACAATTACAGTTTTTGAGAAAACTTTGCGCTTGTTTCAAAAAATAATTGCCTTTGGAAAAAAATGTTTGTTCCTAATTTTTTTTTTCAATTTTTTTTTTAAGATTTTTTTTTGTATATCAAAAATAATTCAGATTTTACTTTTAATTCTGTTCTAATATACTTTAAACAAATAATTTCAACTTTGCAATTCAGTGTATATAAATTTTATAAACATTAGACAATTTTTGACCTGCCTTCTCAAAAATTTAATCAGTTTTCCGTTTAGTCAATACAAATAACATGCATGCTGAATCATTCAAATCGGACGCTTCGTTATCTCAAAAACTTATTTGGCACTTTTTGTCCCGTATCTTCGAAATAGTTTGCTTTTGCCAAAATCTAATTAGCACGTCTCACCTCAATTCTTATTTATCGTATACACGATGAAAAACTTTTTTTATATTATTTAAAAAAGTAAACATTATTAGATGTGATTGAATTTCGCCAGGATCCCATTTGATTTTGTTGTGTGAAGGTGTATATGGCGATACTCGCGCACCGCAAGGGCTGCCATACGATACGTCAGAATAATAGCCTAATGATTCGTGGCATTAATCAATCATTAATAGCGAACTGCACGTGATATAAATCACATGTACCTTTTCATTCTCAACTAATATAATATGAACGTAATCATAATTTAAAATTAATCAAAGAATTGATTTATTGCATTGTGTTTACACTAGTTGCAAATGTAAAAGTAAACCATGTATTACATAATTGATTTCCCATAGGGTAAGTTATAGTAATGGGCCAAAAATCGAAAATGAAAATTTTTGCATATCTTCACGTATCAGAAGCTTTTGAACATTTTGGAATACCTCAGAAAAAATAGATGTATATGTGTGTGTATGTGTGGAGACAATTTTTCGTCAACGATTTCGGGCGTATGGATAAACCGATTTAAAAAATTTAAAAAATCCAAAAAGGTATCGATTCCTATTGGTAGAGAGATGTGTTGATTAGATTTTGGCAAGGGCAGGTCCAGCTAAAAATGTCAGGTTTTAAGAGAACGGATCAATCGATTTGAATGATCCAAAAAACATTCGATTCCTAATGATGAGGAGAAGTAGTGATTAGAATTTGGCAAAGGCAGGTTTAGCCATTTCACAGATACAGAGCTAAATGTGCAAAAATTGCAGTTTTTGAGAGAACTAAGCATCCGATTTGAATGATTTAAAAGACTTTCTGATTGTTTTGACGAAACGATTGCTTTCGAGTAAAAGTTTTTCTCAATTTTTTTTTTAAATTTCAAAATTTTTTTTTGTGAATATCGAAAAATAATTCGGATTTTAATTCTAATTCTAGCTAAAGTTCTAAACATCACTTATAATACTTCAAATAATTATAATAATTTATTTCAAAACATTCAATATTCCTCGAAAATTTCATTAGGGTACGGGAAGTTCCAGCAATTTCCTTTAAGGCACGATGCTATACACCACTACTAGTTTTATTTTACTTCAAAACATGAATGTAAAACAATTTTTGTAACTTTCTGTAGGGTCTTACAGTAATCGCAAAAAATCTAAAATTTTTTTTTTTATATATCTTTACGTTCCAAAGGTTTCTGAACATTTAGCCATACCTTAGAAAAAATGGATATGTGTGTGTTCGGATACAAAAAAATCTATTTTTTCAAAAAAGACATTTTTTTTCCAAAAATTATAAAATTCTCAACAATATAATTTATTTAATGTATTCAAAAAAAAATTAAAGCTTTTAAATTTTGAATTACGGTACGGGAAGTTCCAGCAATTTGCCTTAACGCACGATGCTTTGCACCACTAGTTTATTTCTATGAAAAAATATACAATAAAATTTCATAAACAAAAGATAAATGTCTATTTAATAAAATAAAACTTATTTGGCTTAAGTAACGTAGCATTTTTCTCATTAAGTTAGTTATAAAAAAGTGCGCTGAGCTTAATCAATGGCTAATATTGCATATTTTTAAATTAATATTGTTTTGGTGTATAATCACAGAGTGTCGGGTTCAAATCCGCGTTTTGGACAATCTGATATCAAGCAGCAGTAATATTCATTTTCACTTCAAAATATAGACTAAAATATTTGTTTCAAAGTAAGAATAACTATTCACGAAATAGCTACAATACAGTAAAATATATCACCAATATTAGAAAAAAGACAACCCCTGGGTCGCATTCAGCGTTCAAATATTACATCAATTGTAGAACAAAGACTATAAAAACAGATAGAACAACCATTGGGTAGTCTTTTAAAAAAGCCACGTAGTTTAGAAGAGGTATCATCACAACAGATTATACATTTTCTATTTCTGATTGCTTGTCAATATAATCAATTTTTATCAAATATATTGAAGTTATTGCAACTTATATTAGAAGACTAATACAAACAGAAATTTTTATTATTATTGTTTAACAGCGATTAAAAAAAAAAAAACTTATCACATTTGAGATCTAATATGAAGTGATAATCTGATATCATTACAACTTGATATCAAGCTGACCAAGGTAGGTATCGAACTTGGAACCAGTAGCTGCTAATATAAGTTCTTGCCAAGAAGCCTTGAGCAATTCAACGCAAACAGTATATAATAATAATTTATTTTACAGTAAACAAATTCTGAAACACAAATCAAAGTAAAAGATTGTTATCTGTATAACAATCTTTATAATGCGACCTGAAAAGTTTTTCGAGTAATAAATTACTTTCCGATTAATTTAGACGGTTAACCGAAATACATTATTTAAATCATATAGAAATTTGGTCTAAGAAAATACATTTTCATAGACAGAGAGCAATATCTAGAAGCAGTTGTACTGACTTATTTATTGCAAATTAAAAATTGAGTAATGTCTCTACAGTTCAAGCTCTAAAAATAATTTACAATTTGTGAAACCTTGTAAATTATCTGCCAAAGCTTGAAAACAACATGTATGCACTATCGGATTTTATTTTGCTCACTTCCATTTGTGCATCTAGGTTAAAAATAGAATCAATTCAATGAAATTAGTGGTAATGAAATATTCATTCTTTGACAGATAGTTTATTGTAGAAATATGCGGCGCTTATTTGGCGAATATGTATATCCTAGTGTAAAAGTCGTGTCACTCTTGTTTTCTCTGACAGTAGAATTTATTAAAAAATTAACTTATGCAATGATAATCATAATAGTATTTTGTGTTAGTTTAATTTTTTCTATTATCATTTGTTTAACAGCGATCAAAACTTAAAGGCTCTTGGTGTTGTTATGCTAACTTTTTAAACTATGTGACTTTTTATATATGGCAACCCAAACGGCTATTAATCCTATTTCTATTTAATGTATTTTTATTTAATTTCTGAAACAGATAATTTTTTTATTTATTTTATTATTGAATTTATTATTTATTTATATATTTTATTTTTTATTTCTAAGTAAAAACCGATGTTGCTTCTGCTTGAAATCAGGCTATCCGAAGAGGTATTAAAAAATAAAAAAAAATAAAAATAAAAAAAATAAAATAAAAATAAATAAAAAAATAAAAAAAATAAAAAGAAGAGGTATCAAGTCTGGAACATCTGATTCGAAATCCATAGCTATAACCACTAGGCCACGGGAAAGTTTAACACAGTGGTATCCAACCTTTTTTGCACTGCGCCCCCTTGCTCTAATAAAAAAAATTGTTGCGCTTCTTTAATTTTTTCAATTTAATTTAATTTTGTAAATACTCAACTGATATCATGAGACTAAAAATTAATATGCAATATAATATTATGTAAAAATATGCATAAAAACTAATTTTTTTTTGTTTATTTTTCAATATCGTTCCAAAAATGTTGGGTCATTTTTGATAATAGTATTCTGGAAACAGATGTATGCGCCCCCCTTAGAACAGCCCCACAGGTTGGAAACCGCTGGCTTAACATATGGAATGATAATTATAATAGTTTTTCGCGTTAGATTAATTTAAATGCACTAAAAAAGATATGATAAACTCTTCTACTTATTACTCAAATTAAAAACTTAATTTATGAGGTAAAATCTTCAGGGCAATACATTAAAGTAAAAATTGTAAAAGTTCATAAATTTTGTATTAACCCTATATAGGCCGTTTTTTTTCACATCCAAAAAATTATTACATGTATACGTGTAAGTATATATATATATATATATATGTTAAAGTAGTTAATTTTGATGTTGAGAAATATGAGTAAGTTCTTCAAGGGCATACATCAAATAAAAGGATCCTTTTATTTGATGTATGCCCTTGAAGAACTTACTCATATATATATATATATATATATATATATATCTATATATAACATCAATAAAAACGTATTGATATGCCCGATTATAGACTTTACATATTTAGAATATACAAATATATATATATATATATATATATATATATATATATATTTAGGTACAAAATTGGAACCGACTGACTGATTGAAACCAATTGTTGATTTGTTAATTCATAAAATATTAGATAATTTATACTCTAGAAAGCAATTTGAAAAAAAAAAAAATTATTTAATCATTCATTTATTGATATTTTTGAAAAACATTTATATGCATTTGTATTTTCATTAGAAAGAAATTATTCTAGGTAGTCGGAAATAAATTCGCGCCTGTAAAATTTAAATTTCTGTTTAAATTTCTATAACGTCTTATAGCCAAAAAAACCAACCAAAGTTTTTCAAATAGTAATTAAATTTCCGTATCGTCTTATCACAATTATTAATGAATTATAATTTGATAAATTAAAGATATTTATTAATTTTCGATTGTTTATTTTTGAACTATTAGCATATAATTTAAATACCTGGCGAAGAAAATGCTATATATCATGGCGTTTGAAAACTGATGACAATAATTTATGTATTAATCAAAATAACTTATAAAATGTAGTTATTCTTCTGGTTATTGTATTAATGAAGAAATAATAATAATAATTAATTCAACAAACGCCCAAGAAAATGGGACAAGCTTTCTATAAAATATGCGTTATATATGCATTAGAGTGGTCCTATATTTTGAATTTATTTGCTCCCAGGAGTTCAAATGCTTCCAAAATGATACAAAAAAAATCTCTGAAAGTTTTAGCTCTTAATATTAACTTTAAGACAGTCCGCACTCCAACCAAAGTTTCTTATGGAAATAACATGGGTAACTCCATTTGTTTTGTTGAAATTTATAACTTAGCGACAAGTGAATTTTGAGTATAACATTGTATTTGCTTATTTTGATAATAAATAATGAAATTACAAAAAAAATTGATATATTTTATGAAATAAGTATTTACTTAGGGAGAAGAACCAAGAAACTTTAGTTGAAGTGCGGACTATCTTAAAGTTAATTTTGAGTGCTGAAACTTTCAGAGTTTTTTTTTATCAATTTGGAAGCATTTGAGCCCCTGGGGGAAAAGGAATTTGAAAATATCCATATTAAGAACCACCCTAATATGCATACGTATATATATATATATATATATATGTATATTGGGTGAAAAATATCTAAAATAAATTTCACAAGATGCGTTATAATCTAACGTACCCCACGTAACCCTGCGTTTCAGTTTCTTTGTTTCCTTCTTATTGTTACAGCTGCACATGTCGATAGTAATCCTTTAAACAATTCATTGTTAAATAAAGAAAAGCGACTTCCATCGAAAAATATCAACAAATCAAAACAAAATAAATTTGTGAAGGACGACACAACGAGTCGTACGGCGACGGCGCGACTGCCGCGGACTGTCCGGTGTGCTGCAATCGGACTTGCTGTTGTATTACGGTTACGTGTTGCCTTTGTCATACATGCAAAATAGTGTGACGGCTAGTAAACGTTTTTAATATGTAATAACTGAAATGGATAACTAGTGGTGCATGGCATCGTGACTTAATACTAAACATACCAATGCCGGTCGAAATGACCGTTTCAAACTTTGTGTATAACTTAGATGTTTTCAAACGTTAAAGTACCATTATCAAACTATATGACATTTCTTAGAACATATTAATAATATTTTCTTCACTCTTTGATTTTAATTATTTTTTCAATTTTCCAAAATCTAGTGCACTTATGGGTGCATGGCATCGTGCCTTAAGGCAAATTGCTGGAACGTCCCGTACCGTAATTAAAAATCTTGGACGGAATCCAAAAAAATTACACAAAATGTGTACACATTATGAAAATCTCTATAAAATATCTTATAACTTGATGTACATGAGTCCAATAAACATTTTTGACTGCCAAATAACATTTTTTTAACTTATTTTTATTGAGAGTACATAACCGCTGGACCTGCCTTCCCAAAAATTTAATCAGTTCTTCATCTTGTCAATACAAGTAAACTGTTTTCTGACGGCCGAAAACTGAGTTACCGTTTTTGCCACGTATCTTTTTTTTTAAAACTTGTTATTCCTTTTTGAGTACAGGGATACAATCCGAGTACCTCTTACTTGTAAGAGGCATGTTGGTACTACAACTATTGCCCCCTCTGCATATACGTGCTGCAGCAATGCCCACGAAAGGCCATTTTCACTTGAGATCATATTTGAAATCTATGATTTCAAGTAAAAATTTGGTATCGTTGGTTTGATACCGAACCGCAGTTGGATTCGAATCCGGGACTAGGATTTGCTAGCCCACGTTCTTACCACGGGACCACGGCCGGCCCATCTTCGAAACGGCTAGACCTGCCTCCGCCAAAAACTAATCAGTACGTCTCCTTATCAATACGAATTGAATGTTTTCGAATGTTAGTAATTTTGATGTTCATTTATATGGTTCAAACAAATGTTCTCGACATTTTCACCAACGACTAGACCTGCCTTTGCCAAAACTAATCAACACGTCTCCTTTTAAATATGAATCGAATGTTTTTTTGAATTGTTCAAATCGGTTGATCCATGTTTTCGAAATCGTCGACGCAAATTTGTATACGCACACACAGACACATACATCCATTTTTTCTAAGATATGCCAAAATATTTAGAAACCTTTGAAACGTAAAGATATATAAAAATTTTCAATTTCGATTTTTTTGCGATTACTATGACTTGCCCTACGGGAAGTTAAAAATTGTTATGTGGCCTAACTACCGCAGTCGGTCCATTTGACCGCTGGAAAATAATGTTATATGGTGAGTTGTTTCCATCGAAATGTAGGTGCAGATTTATACAAAATATACCAAACGAACCAGACAAATTTAGAATACAGTTTTGGATGGTGTGTAAAGTCAATAGTGAATATATAATAAATAGGTTTTCCTATTTGGAAAACGACTAGAGGAGAGATTATTCAATTCTTCAATTGAATAGTTTATTGTTCTAAAACTGATGAATTCATTCACAGATTTTGAATCAATTTATATAAATCAAATATCATCACTATCACGGTGTATAAAAGAAAACCGAAAAAATGCTGTCCGAAGTTTCAAATCTTACCCAATAGAAATAGGAAAAAGCAGCAAAAGTGTACCGAAAACTATTAGATTTTGTATTAGTACATTGTGTAGTGAAAATGTGGCAGACCAGATGGCTAAGAAATGTAACGAAAATTTGTGGCAACTTTAGGTATGTTTCACCATTTTGAACCTAGCTAGATAAATGCGTAAAATGTATATAGTTTTAGGCACAAATTTTTGATTTAGTTAATTTTCGAACTCGGCGATGCATATTCAAAATCTCAAAAAGATCAAGGTTTTATCAACAGTCCTTACTTCCGTACTTCCCGTACGGTAATTTAAAAATTTTAAAAGCTTTAAAACATAAAGCTTAAGCTTATATTTTAAATTACCATTTTATTAATTTACTTATTTATTAATTTTAAAATTTAAAATTATTTGAAAACTTTGACAAAATTAGATTTTTTTGAAAATTTGAAATGTTTTGAATTTTTCTAAACATATTTATTATTATTATTATATTATTAATAGTATTGATATTTTAACTTTTTTGCAAATTCTAAAATTTCTTGAAAATTTTGAAACCTATTAACTCGGTTGATCCATACTGTGGAACTGTAGAAGTGAACGGTTGGAACTAGAGAAGTAAATTTTAAATCTTGGTAGGAAACCCAAAGAAATGGATATAAAATATGTACTTATTATTAAAATCTCTATAAAATATCTGATAATTTGATATGCATATGTTAAATGATCATTTTTGCGCGCCAAATGACATTCAAATTTTTTTTTCTAGATTTTCGAAACCGCTGAACTTGTCTTGCCAAAAATATAATCAATTCTTCATTTCATCGATACAAGTGAAATGTTTTTTAAATTATTCTAATCGGATTTCTGAAAAAGCTGGACCTTTGCCTTTGCCAAAATTTTATCGGGACTTGCTTGATCCGTGCTCTCGAAATAGTAGACAAATTTTGAATCCAAACATGCACACATACACCAATTTTTTCTAAGATATCCTAAAATGATCAAAAACCTTTGAAACGCAAAGTTAGGCAAAACATTTCATCTTCGATTTTATTGCGATTATTATAAGTTACCATAAGGGAAGTTAAAATATAATATTCTAATTGTTCTAAATATTCTAAATATTCTAATTGTGTTGGCATATTTCCTTGAATTCTTTTCAAATAAAGTTTACAAATTCCAAAATAACTATTTCTTTATATTATTTTATAGTATTTTTCTTTTTAAAAATGGTGTCACAAATTATTCTTAGTAAGTGTTCTTATTTTTTCCTAAATAAATAATTTCCTAAATTTAATGTACAAGTTTGTAATTTAAGTGCAAGTTTGTTTACCAAATGCTGATTGATGCTTTGAAAATCACGTCTAAATGGAAATAATATACTTAATGAAACAATTCTTATAAGATTGACTGCCACTGATAACACTGATAACAATTTATTTGATAAAACTGCTAATGATTTATTTAGTCTAAAGAAAACTAATTGAATTTTTAATTGTGATAAGTAAAATAAAATTATTAAAAAATCAGTTTTTGTTTCTGGCCGAAAGTTTTATCAAGTAGTAAAAAATAATTCATACAAAGTTAAAAGTAGGGGAGACTGGGTACGGTTGTGCCAGTCGTCATAACAGCTAAACTATACTGATTTTGTGATTGGATCCAAAGAAAGAAAGATAAAGCATATTTGTTCAAACAAGTATCTATTATTGCATTGAGTCAGCGCCCTACATTAACATGATCTGTAAACTAATTTGCTTCTAAAGAGTCGAAAGTGGGCTTTTTTGTTCGTTTTCGGATGTGAACGTTTGTGGCACTCGATCTTTTCTTGTATGATTTGCTTTTATGACTAAATCCATCGTATGTAAGGGCAGTACTTCAGTATACAACGTTCGTAGACAACTGTTCAAACTACCTTTTAATTTACTATTCTCCTAGCTAACTGGTAAATTAACAAAATTATTGCTGATCAAAAAAATGGTACTACCATAGCCAGTCACCCGTACTAAATCTAAATATTTTGTTTAATCATTCTATTCATTCACTAGCTTAGCATTCATTTGTTTTGGTAAGCGCTATCAGCACATTCTAAGAGGGCATTATTATTGTTATGAAATTTGTATTTTAAACTTCATTTTCTAAAAAAAATATCAAAAGCTAAGTCAATTCAGTTTTAACCTGAATATATTAAAAATTCAACTAAGTATAAGATATAAAGCACAGTGAACTCCAGTAATAAATCAGAGTTACAAAACATATAATTTTCATAAATAGTAATTTATATCAGAACTACAATAAAACTGTTTCATTAAGGAATGCATGAAATTTTCATATTGAATTGAGTGAACAGGACAATATGAGCGCCCGCATTAAAAAAATAGTTACCTGCGCAAGTGACCTTGTCTTGCATCAGTTCGTAGCCGCGTTCGCAGGAGCATTCGATGGCGTAGCCGGGTGTCCAGGCACTTCTGGCTGCACGGGTTGCTTTCCACGCACCTGTCATGGTCAAAGAGTAACGGATAAATCAATAAACATCGTTCAATTAAAGTCACATGATATCTGCGATTATACCCTCTTACGATATATCGACAGGCCATGCAATAAAAACACGATAATAAGGGCCCATGACGGCTATTTTAATTTTTCATAATTATAGGTCATGTGCTTATGTACGCGAGTCATGAATAAGTGGTTACTTTTTGTTTTATGTATTATGCTGAATCTATAATCAAATACAGTAATACCTCGCTTAACGCGGGAGGGTTAGGTTCCATCAAAGTAAAGCGCAAAGCGAAACAGCGCTTATTAACTTCCCGTAGGGTAAGTTATAGTAATCGCAAAAAATCGAAAATGAAAATTTTTATAGATCTTTACGTTTCAGAGTATTTTGGCATACCTTAGAAAAATGGATATATGTGTGTGTGTGTATGTGTATGTGTATGTGTGTGTGTTTGCGTGTGTATGTGGGTGTGTATGTGTGTTCGGATACAAACTTTCGTCGACGATTCCGGGAACACGGATGAAGCGATTTGAATAATTCAAAAAACATTCGATTCGTATTGATAAGGAGACGTGCTGATTAGTTTTTGGCGAAGGCAGATCTAGTTGTTCCGAAAATATGGGGCAAAAAGTGCCAAAAACGTCCGATTTGAATAATTCAAAAAACATTTTAGTTGTATTAACAAGATGAAAAACTGATCAAATTTTCATGAAGGCAGGTCTAGCGGTTTCGGAGATCTAGTAAAAAAAAGTTAAAAAAAATGCCATCTGGCGGTCAAAAATGATCATAGACATATGCACATCAAATTATCAGATATTTTAGAGAGATTTTAACAATAATTATAAATTTTGTTTACATTCCTATGGGTTCCGTACCAATGTTCATCCGTTAGACGGCGGCGAGGCGCTTACGCGCTTCGATATTTTATCTCTATGCAGTTAAAGTAGTATGATTGCTTTGAAAAAAAGTTCAGAATTTCCAAAATATTTCAAAATAAATTTTTCTTCAAAAAGTTTTTTTTTTCAAAAAAAGTAAATTTTTGTCAAAAATTTATAGTTTCTCAAAAAGCTAATTTTTTCAGAGTAATTTTTTTTCAAAAATGTTAATCTTTTAAAAAAAATTTTTTTTGGTACGGGAAGTTCCAGCAATTTGCTTTAATGCACGATGCCATGCGCCCCACTGGTCTTAATATATTATTGCGAGGGTTAAGGAAAGATAGATTGAATATTGGCATTACATCAAAGTTAGTAACACTGTATTTATTTCTAACATAAATAAAATTAAACATTTATTTCATACAAAAAACACTACACTTCCTCTTTATGGGGTGAATTCTATTTTGTTTTTCTATTCTATTTTCAAACTTAAAGTGAGGACCGGGTAGTATTTAAAAATCTTATATCTACGCATTTATCACGAAAATTACTGAATGCCTTACCAGGCAGATTGTAATTATATGTATATAACAAAAAAAAGAAAAAAAACTATTCAAACATATTTTTTCCCTGTTCATATAAAATTAGCTTATAAAATATCATTGTATCTTGTTTGCAATTTTATGGAAATAATACTAATGAAAATAATACAATTCAACCAAAAATAAAAATAATATAAATTTATAAAAACAATTAAAATTCTAATTCTGTTTTTTTTATGTTTCCAATTTTTTGCCTTTTTGCCAAAAAAGTTGTTGATAAGTGAATAAAAAATAATATAACATCTCGTGTGAATTTTGAATTCTTGTCTCAATTTATACTATTTTTATTATTCAAAATCATTGTTATTGTTGTTGTTGTCTTTTTGCTTAAATCAGTTAAATACTTAAGATCATTATTAAAAAGACTATCTGCTGATTCATGAACTATTTATATGACATCTTTCACGTTTATCTCATAAAAACCGTTTTTTAGCTAATTTTATTATTTTTATCACAATTTCACCCATATTTTGGAGCAGAAATAAAAGCGTTAAACCGTGACAGCGCTAAAGAAAGCATCGTTATGCGAGGTAATATTGTATATACATTTTCAATCTACAAAAATATTTTTCACAATTTCTATAACATTTTTTTCTGGCATTTTATTGATTTTATAAAATATGAAAGATTTTATATTTTTTTATAAACATTTTAATTTAGCTTCTTACAGTTGCAACAGATTTCTTAAAAATCTAACTGTTTTAAAATATTCCAAAAGATATGTTATTATAAATAAAAATATAAATTTAAAATATTTTTTATAACTTTGTTGATTTTGTTAAGATCAATGACGATCAATAATTCTATCAACGGGTTACGATTTAAATTATTAACATACCATATTATTAGATTTAAATTTTAAATTTTATATATCTAGTTTGTACTGAAAACTTCAGAAAATCACAAAATGTTTTTTACCTGATAAATTTGTAGTAATTGTAAGGCTAATAAATATTATATTCAGATTATCGCATATTGAAAGAACACACTTTTTCCTCAATTTTGATTTTTTTTTAATTATTAAGCTAAAAGTGAGTTATTTTAATTTAAAAATAATTAAACTAATATAAATCTTTAATATTTTGATTTCATTTGTTATCACCCTGTTCTTGAAGAAAATTATATCCTCAAACGTTGAATAAATTTTGTTGAATAAATGTTGAATCTACAAGAGCGAGGCATTTGAACTAATCGCGAGTAAAATGTACTAGCAAAAATCATGTCAATTTCGGTTTTTATTTTTTTACTTGAAATTTTTCAATAATAAAATTTTCAAGTATTTTACAATCCTGATTAAATGTGCCAACTTTTGATGAAACTTGCCAACACACTTTAGAACATTTATCAGTTTAAATTTAAATTTAAATTTAAACGAAGGGATCGAATTTAAAATTTTTAAATTTATAGTTCAACAAAAAGTTTTAATTCTTGGAACCTTGAGGCAATTGTGTTAACGTTTTTGATTGTGGTCCTAGAAATGTTGTTCACGGTTATGGTTCCAAAGTTTAAATGAACAAAGTTAATAAAAATCAATGACAATAATCGAAATATGGTCATAGTTTCACCAAAGCTTTAGATTGCACTTAAAAGCTCATAATGTCCAAACAACGTAACTTAATCTTTCTCCTATAAAGCAGAAATAAAATTTTATTTAAACACCTATAAAATAAATGCGGATCTCCAAGTTTCTTTAAATAATTAAAAAAGAACGGCTTGTATAAAAAATGAGTTTTAACTCATCGACGGTCTCTGTTAATATCTTATCATTTCTGCAGGCCGAAGTATGGGAGTCAATATGGTCAATAATGCCGTGCATTAAGCAGTCACTATCCCCGCTCGGAGTTTTTATTGTTTGTTTTTCTGCACATATATAAATTATTTTTAGACAGCGACCTTTTGGCCAATCGAGTGCACATCGACAGGCACGTTACACGTTGTTTTTATTCTGCATGCACGCCTGTTACTATGTACGAACCGCACTGGTCAACTCGATGTTTTTCATATATAGAGCTAATCAGGCTTATTGACTCAATTTTTATTCAAAAACAATATTCATTCGGTTGATCGGGAGCAATTTTCTCTTGTCCCAACTGCAGTTTTAGCACCCAATTTTTTCATAATAATTATATTTTCATAAATCCATATGGGTTCGCCCGTAGGTAAGCGGTTAAGATCCACGGGACCTGAATCAGAGGTTCCGGGCTCGATACCCACTTCGAGCAGCCTGTTGTCAGGCAGCAGTGACAACGATTTTCACTTGGAAATATAGATAGCAATATGTTTCCAAGTGAAAATAGCCCTTGCCCGGCATTGCTACACCAATAAAAAGTCAGCCCTATTAGATTAATTCTAATAACAAAAATCATCAAATATGAATGGATGGTAACCATTTGATTACCATCTAAAAAATACGAAGTAAGGAGAAGTTTCAGCCCAACAGCTCATAGGACGAAAGGTTCCGATTGCTGTTAAAAATATATAAAAAAAATCCATATTCTGATAGTTGGTGGGTGGTTGTTCACTTAGGGGTGAAAAGATCCAAATGTGTTTACATCAGGGGCGTAGCGTGTATTGGCAGGACACAATATCAAAAATTTTTGGGAGTCCTCACCAAGAGCAAAAATTTCTCACAAAATGAATTGAATATCATACAATTAACAGAAATATTTATATATAATCAATATTTATGTCACTATTCCACAATTCCTAGAAACAATTCAAATCTAGAAATCATTTATTGATAATGATGGCTGAATTTTTCAACTTCCAAGTAAATACCAAATAGATGCTGACAATTTTCTAATAAGGTTTTAACCTGAGACTGACTAGACTCCAACCAGATCCTGACTAGATTCTTTTAAGATTCTGGAAAAATTCTTTCAAGATCTATAGATCAAGATTCCATGAGATTCTTATCAAAATCATTTCCACTTCTGACTAAAATTAAATTGAGTTAGACAAAGTTTTCATGATTAAATTGACTTTTGTTATTTGTGAATAAAACAAAAATTCAGAAGATTTAATTTTTTAATTTTTGCTCACTAATGTATATGATACGGCTTTTTTAATTTTTCTTAACCATATATTGATACGGCTGATGCTTTAAATTAGAGATAGTAATATGTTTTTTCTATACTGTTATTTTTATTTTTAAAAAGCTCCGAAAATTGCCATTAACCATTTATTTATTACAGCAACTACAATTTAAAATATATCAACGGCTATCAATTTTATTTTCAACTACAGGATTATTTTCCTAATACAAGACTAATAACGATTCATAAATATTTCATTGATTTTTTTATCTCTTACTAATATTGATTTTATCTCGTTAATAATATTGACAAAATCAATAAATTTTCATGAAGATTTTACACATTTTTCTATCTCAATGCCAAAGTAATATAGCTAAACATTATTTATCGAAAAAAATTACTTTTTGAATATTTTCTATATTCTGTTTTCTCAAAAGCATTTATTTAAAAAATTACAAATGCATATTTTGTGATTATGTATATTTTGTAATAAAATTTTGATAGCATAGCATACGACTGCATATAAAAACATTTGTCTATAAATTTATTTATTTAAATAATAAGCAAAAACAAAATTTATATTTTAACATAATCCACACAATTGAGATGAAAACGTTCGGAGAGATGCAGTAAAGCTTAAGAAATCGCCAAAAAATTTGGGTGTAAATCCATTACCCGGAATTAAATAATTAACTACATAATTTACACACTTAGAGGTAGTTTTTTTTTATAATTATTACTACCTGAATCATATATCTGCATAAAAATAATAACAAAATCATTCATCTCCTCGATTATGTTTTATGATGATTTAAGTTACTAACTATAACAGAAAGTTTGTTACTCTAAATACGTCTAAATAAATTTATATGATGATTAAAATTGAGCGCTAAAAATTTTTTTTTTACAGATTTAATTTTCATCGACCTTGAGATGTTTATGAATTGCAAATATTCACAAAAACTCTGGACTATAATATAACAATAATTAATAATTAAAAATTGCATCAAAAACTGTAAGAAAAGGTAAGAGATCGGCTTATACAATACTTAGTTTTCATTATAGTTTGAATAATTAATTAATTAATTATTAACAAATGGATAAATAAAGGAAAAAAAATCTAAGTAACTTAGCTGATGATAAAGCTTTTTTTCTGCAACAAACTACTATGACTCACCATAACTTTTTTTTATTTGTTTTGTTGTTTAAAGTCATTAGAATTTAACGAGTTTTATGTGCTATTGTAATGGGGACTTTATAGATGGCAACCCAGCGGTTGCTCTATATCTATTTGCATATTTTATTATTATTAAAAATTCTAAAAATGATGACTTTTTATTGGGTGCAGCAATGCCGGACAAAGACTTGGAAATATATTGCTATCTATAAAAGCAAATAAAAACCGATGTCACTACTGCTTGACATCAGGCTGTCCGAGTTGGGTATCGAATCAGAAACTTTCAAATGAAAACCATGGCTTTAGACACTCAACCTAGGGAATTTCATGTAATATCATAAGGTAAAATTTTAGAAACTCATTTGTTAATGGATCCACCAGCAAGAGTCTTCACCCTGCTAAAAATAACATAGAATAGAGCGGGGGCTTAAAGGTCCGTGAATAAAAAGGTCTTCCACCGATATCTCAAAACAGGTGAAGTTAAAAAATTTATAACGACAATATTTGAAAGTAGAAGTAAAAGATGTATAACCAGCCATCACCTTGATTCCTACAACGCTGCTTTGTGAATGATTGAAGAAGATGAACGGCAATGTTTGAAAATTATTACAAGAGTTTTTTTTTTTGTTGTTGGTTTTGTTGGTTGTGAGCACTGTTGTTTAGTTTACGAGACCTTAATATAATTTTTATGTATACGTTATTTAACTATTTTATAAGATGTATTGTTATTTTTAAAAAAGATTCAACTGTTTTTTTATATAACCTCTGTAAGTACTTGCACGTGCGCGGGGTAAAAAGCACCAACTTAACCATTACCCTGGCAAAGGATAAACAATAAAATAGAAAATTAAGTTAAAAAAAGCAAATTTACTAGAGATAAATTAATTAAATAGTTATTCCAAGGCTGCTGATGAATATCATTGATTAAATACCAGACCAATGTTACAGTGTTATCTTTTTACAAAATGTACCCATGGAATTTGTATTTTGCTTTGGTTGAATAATGTAGCTATTAATTCGTAAAATCCCTTTAAAATTAAAAATAATACATTAGACCTGTTTGACCCCTGACTGTCGCATTTTACCCCGACCATGGGGTATAGAGGAGCAGCTGACACATTTTGAGAAAAAACAGAAAAAACACGTTTCTACAATGATTTAGCTGGGGTTTTGCTGAACATAGTCAGATAATTGTTTGTTTGAAATGTGTTATTTGTTATGATATAATTGGTTCGGTTTGCTCCGCCCTATCCTACTCTTTTTAACTTGAATTCATATGATATTCAATAATTTCTAATCTAATTTGATATTGATGCGATGCATGTACAATGTTGGAGTACTAAATAAGATACAAAAATAAAAAATGTCAACATTCAAGTGGATACAAGGGTGCCTAATAAATACAATTATTATCGCACATCGTGATGTGCCGTGGTCTTGAATAATGCATGCGTGAACTTCGTTGAATATGCGTACGTCATCCACAATTGTAACTACTTTTGTACATTTTCCGACTGGCTACTCGTTATATTTTTAGAAATTGTAATAATTGAATGCAGTCGCGCAAAAATAAACTTTTATTGGTCGCCAGAATTACAGTGATCAAAATCTAAAAATACAATCAGCGAAAGTAATTGATGATATAAAATAGAGTTTATAGTTATTAATAAACTGTATGGGCGAAATACGATGTCCGATTCACTTTGTCATTTTCATCTCCAAGAATCAACCTCCCTAGCAAATTGCTGGAGCTTCTCGTATCGCAAATTTTTAAAAGCTCAGAAAGGAAAAATTAGATTTTGGAAATTTTTTGAAAACTAACATTTTATTTCATAATTTTTTCAAAATTTAAAGTTTTTGATTCCAATTCATATCGGTTGATTCAAATTACAAAATATATGATTTTCGACTGCTAAATGTCATTTTTTAAAACTTTTTTCCTGTATCTCCGCTGGACCTGCCTTTGCAAAAACTTAATCAATTCCTAATTACATAAATACAAGCGGAATATTTTTTGAATCATTCATGCTCCGTATCTCCGAAACAGCTGGAGCAATTTTTGCCAAAAACTAATCAGGACGTCTCCTTATCTATAGGAATCGAATTGAATAAATAATTCAAATGGGTTGAGTGGTGCTCCTGAAAACGTCGACGAAAATTTCTATCCATACATACATACATATTGCATACGCAAATACACAACGTAAGCCATAATGTTCAGAAACCTGTGAAACGTTAAGATATGAAAAAATGCTCATTTTCGAATTTTGAATGATTACTATAACTTACCCTACGGAAAATTAAAAACATTGGAGCTGCCTCTGCCAAAACCTAATCAGCACGTCTTCCCGTCAATAAGAATCGGTCATTTTGTCAATCATTCAAATCGGTTGATCCGTCCGATCAACCGAGTGAAATAAGACAATACTCTCGAAATCGTTGACGAAAAATTGTATCCAAACACACAAAAATACAACTACACGCACAAACACACTCACAACATTTTTTGAATATATGCAAAAAATGCAACTTACCATATGAAGAATTAATAATATATATTATATTCATGGAATTTGGCTAGTATGATGGATTGAGATTATTGTCTTATTTCACCTAAATAATTAAACTACAATTTCGCATCAAAACCTTGCAAAATATAAATCTCATTCTTCAGGGCATTTGTTAGAGTAACCAATATAAAAAATAAACTGATATAAATAATGATTTCAACAATTGATTATCAATTTACTGCTCTTTCATATGCCATAGAATTGCATATGGCTTCACAAAACTGTCAAATATTTACAGAACAATTTGTTTCCTTGTCCTAAGATATTGATTTAATATACAAACAATTTTTTTTTGCTTTCCAGATAATAACCGTATAGTATTGTACTAATATGAAATTTAAAGCTTTAGAATCCTACGGCAGCATAAAATTTAGGAAGCCCAAAGTAATTTCATAATACGCTCGTACGCTCAAAGTACAACATACAATTTTAATATAAAATTACATTTTCACTGACAGTATTTTCATAGTTTCTATATTTTCTTCAGTTTTCTTGGATCATTTTCCAGAATATTATTCGATTTTCACATCCGCAAGCTGGAAGCACTGGTGCATTGATTTATAACATAGTCAATGAACAGTTCCATTGGACAATTACTAATCGTAAGTTAACATAGTAGTGTAATAGTATAAGTCAAGTGATAATTTCTTTGTGAGCATCCTAAGGCGGTCCCTCAAGCAATTTTGATTAAAACCGATTTCAAATTGAAGATAAATTTAAATCTTCTTTTTCTGTTTTATGATTAACTCATACCAATTTACAATCTCGCTTAATTACTATGCTAGATAGATAAAAATCATACGCGCAGAAAACCAATGCGGGAGCAGCATTTAATGAACATCAGTTAATATACAATATGATGAGAACGCAAATAAAAGTCAATTATCTTTTTATTATTATATGTCGACTTATATTCTGTATCACCAAGAGTATTAAATAACAAAAATTTAAGTAAAATATTAAGTAGCTGGTTTACCTGTCTGGTAATTCTCTTTGTTGGCAAGATTTTCCATCAGACATCAAACTAAATCCTGGTCTGCATTCGCACACGAAGGACCCCGGAACAGGCGTACAAATATGCGCACATAATTCTCCTGGTAACATTTCGCACAAATTGCCCAAATCTGAAAAATTGTAACTGAATTAGATATTATTTTTCATTTAGATCATTTTTGAAAAAAAAAAACAATGTTTATTTAATTTTTTGCTTTCACGGTTCACTACTAATATATTCAAATTTAGAAAATTTCTAATGAGTTTTATTGTCAGTTGAATAAATCAGGATAAATAATACAAAAACCTTTGTAAATATGTAACATTTTTTGAAACATTTTTCACTTTTTATACATATATTTTAAAAACATAAAATAACTTAATAATATTATTAAGAAGATTTTTTTTAATTAATGGTATTACAACATATAGAGGAAATATGGACATATATAATTGTATATATGACAAAATGACACAATGGCCTTATTTAAAAATTGGCTAGTTGTTTAACGTTTCCGCGTCTGTATATCATAAATAAAGCCACAATAACAATCTTGCCAGATGTTGAGCGTCATTGTCACAGTCTAGTCGCGGTAACCAGTTCAAAAGTATTTCGCACCTTAAAAAGTATATTTTGAGGGTGTTTTTCTCATGTTTTTTCGGGTACTAGTATTCGGTATAATAATTTAGACTATCACGCCTGGAAGAGTAGATGGTGACTGCGTGGACAGACACTAAGGAAGAGTCAAATTGAAACTCGAAACGTATGGTTCTATTAAACTTATTTTAAGAAACATATTTTTAGTTTTCTTTTTATTTTATATATATATATATATATATATAAGTCCATATTGTGTTCTAAAGTATAAATGTGGTCCGCAAGCATAGTTTTAAATTGTCTGGGATTTTTTTGAATTAAATTATGTTTGCGAACCACATTATTGGAACTTTGAAACACAAGTCGAACAAAATTTATTTAAACGAAAAATTTTAAAAAGATCTTTTTCAACTATTTATAACAATAAGACAATTAATAAACGGAATGAACTTAACAGGCTGTGAGACACAAACCTCTTTTATTTACATAGCAATTTCAAATTTCTCACAAAACAATAAAAACAATCGCGCAAAGGATTCGCAATTCGTTCCACACATGTGTAGAATCTTGGTAAAAATATTTTTAAAGTCTATTCTCCATTATATCTTAAACCAGTCTACGAACAACATATATATTACACACTATCTATTTGTGCTTTTTTTTAAATTAATATTTTGTGAAATATTGTTTAATTACAAGATTAATGTTTATATTACATAGTGTAGTGCATTACCAGATCCTGATACCATGGATTATTAAAATCTTCTAATGTAACACTAAGAATAACTAATTGTAAGTATTTACAATTTTTTTAAAAAAAATTTCACTTCTATTCAATTGTTTTAGTTTTTAATTTTATTTTTAGTATCCACTGAATAAAGGCTAGGATTATAGCCGAAACGTATCAATGTAAAATAAATTTTTGAAAGAAATTCATGTTTTTTATTAATGTTATGCCCGACTACTAGACTTTGTTAATGCATATGTCAACATCAAATTCAGAATCATACAATATATATATATATATATATATATATATATATATATGTAAACTACCTTTACCAATTCCAGTTAAGAGCTTATTTTACTTTTTAAATAAATTTTTTATTCCACATTCTTTTTCTTAAATTAAATTCAACATCTGTCGAAGCACGTGTTGTACAAAGAGTTCACCGGCAAAAATCTGCTCTACACAGTACTGCCCTACGTACTATTTATTACAATATAATTTCTATTTCATTATTATAGTAAAATACTAATTAGTAGACTACTAATTAAAACAACTATCTATGTACATGTGACCGACTAGACTATTTCGTTGTCTAAAGGCGACTAAAGCCTATTTGGTCGCCTCGAAGCGACTACGTCGATCGATCACAGCGGACTGTTTGCCGAATCCAAGGGGTGTTATTTCCCTTATTTTGCTTCTTCGGCGGTCGCTCATTTCGTCGTCCCAACGTGCGTCATTCAACGACGAATGATTGGCATTTCAAGAAAAACATGTACCTTTCTACACGTATATATCTGACCATCGAGGACAACGAATCGGTAACGGAACAGAAAATTTAATTTGGTGCCACTTAATATTTATGGCGTAATCAACATTTTGAAATTGAAGAAATATAGCAGACTTTGAGGTTATTTAAGCGCACGGAAGATGAGATTTATGAACTTCAACGATACCGTCAACCGTCTGTTTTGAGAATAAATTTAATAACTGGCTCAACTAACTATTGCAGATATATAATAGTATCATACAAAAAATTAACACTTATTTAAAACCATTATTTAGAATCTATAAAACTTTCGACTATCAAGAACCTAATTTTTTAAGTAAAACTTCTTCAGGCGCGACTAACGGAAGTGCGTTATGGCCGAGCTGAGTTCCAATGATTCGTCATTCGCTCTTGATGAAATCATTTTTATACGGATCGTTTGTGATTAGACGTGGTGTATGTGAATAGAGATCTGTCGTTGTATGCATACCGGCATCAACGTAGTATGCGTACCGGCATCAACGTTGTATGCGTACCGATATCAACAAGGAAATCGGCATAGATGAATAAACATTTTAAAGTTACATCGTAGTACAAATGTTCACTTAATGAAAAATGCCTGAATCAGAAGAATATTTTACCCTATTCCTTGAAAATAATAAAACAAATTAAACATTTGGACCGTACCGTAGATATTTTTTTATCTTAATTGTATATATAAACCGTCCTGCATAATATTGTCATAGCTACTGTCCCGCAGAGGCCCAAGCAATATAATATACTGAACTGTACACATCCGTAATTTTTCACATGTAATATTAAATTGTACTATCAAAATTTCTATTTGCACTTTTATTATCGACCTATTTTAAATTTTATATATTATATTGCGTTTCAAAATTATCAATCTTTAAAAATGTGTAACAATTTTTGTAATTGCAAAATAATCACTATATGTTTTATTTGTCTTATTTTACGTTGATTCATAATACTATCTTTTACAAGAGACACTATATCCTTAAAAGTAAGTAAAGAATAAATTATCAGAGGTATTAATTTTATTTGATTTTTTATCGTTACACTACTTGTCCCAGTAGATGTAATAACTATCCCCAAATAAGGGGTTAAGGTAAGTTGTAAAACCGCAATTTTTCTAGAAAAAGATTAATCGTGAAATAATGAACAACAGTTATTGAATTATTTTTACTAGATTCGGTAGAGGTATAGTTACTGCATCTGTTCATCCTTATTTCGTAGAAGTATAATCAGTAAATGTCATCAAAAAAAATTTTTACAACAAGCAATATGTAAAAACCAAAGTATAAGATCAACCTTCAAATTCGTCTTACCGTAAACTAATAGTAAAGGGTAACAATTAAAAAAATGTTTTTTTTGTGTAAACTAATAGTTTGTAAATTTAATACAACCCGTCGTAAAAATTAGATGTATAAATAATTTTCATTCTTGATATATTTTTATTGGTTATATAATTAGATTCAAAACCATTAAGTATGTTATGTAACAATAAATAATGAAACAAGTTTTTTTAAAAATTTGTCAAGTAATTCCTATACTTATGTTGTACGGGTAACCTCCCTACAACACGTTAGATTTCAAAAAAGTACTGTGTTATACGAAACAAATAACCAATATAAAAATAAGGTTCCAAAAATTTTAAAAATATGCTACATATATTTTTATATTAAAGATGAATATAAATAATTTTTTTTAAAGAAGTAATACATATGAAGAAATAAAATAACTCAATATTTTATTCGTCATCAATATGTGCTTATTCAACGCGAGAGTTTTCTATTTGGTAAGTTATCCTCGTCTTATAGCATTTTTCTCTATTATCTACAAATTTTTACTTGCTTTACCTTATGGAAAATTTCTGTTATTCTCTATTGCTTGAATTAATTGAAAAGATCTTTGTACGATATATGCGCTTGCAAAGATCCCTTTTAAATTAGGCGCTCATTTTATTTGAAGAATCTTTATGTACAAAATATCTTTATATACAAAACGTACGCGCTGAAATAAAACTTAAATTTTAACGTTAAATGAACTTAAATAAAATTAAATAAAAAAATAAAGTTCGCTTTTACTATATTTCATATTTTATTAGGGTTTTGTTCAATTATCAAACCCTAGTTGAGTGAAACATTGCTATAAAAGTACCGTGTTATAAGGGAGATAGCCTCAATACTAGAACCGTGATATAGAAATACCTGGTAGAGTAAAACTTTGCTATGAAAGTACCGTGTTATAATAAAGGGGGCGTCCATTAATCACGTGAGGCTTGTAGGGGGAGGAGGGGTTTGAGAAAAAAACACGAAAAATCACGCGGGGGAGAGAAGGGTCTGGTGAGATATCACGTGTATTTGTTTTTTACCTAAATGTTTAAAAAACAAAAATTTTACGTTTTTTTCGTAAATTCAAAAAATTTTACGTAACTAAAAATACACGTAATGTTTGGTGGGGAAGGGGGGGTAATTCTAAATATCACGACGTATCACCGAGAAGGAGGAGGGGTCCAAAAATCCCTAAAAAATCGATCACGTGATTAATAGACGCCCCCAAAGGAGATAGTTTCAATTCTCAAACCGCGATATAGAAGTATGTATTGTGTTCTACGGGGGTTACCTGTACTGTATGATAGTATAAATTTCTATAATATTAATAATTATACTATTATAAAAATAAATTGTTCTTGATATTATAAATTTTAAAATAAATTATTACAAACTTCTGCTATATCCGTTTTTCAACAAACACATCTTATTTATGTCAATAACAAGCAATTATTATCCATATCTACCCCAAATATCCCACGCAATTTCAAATGAATGTCAAATGAAATACGCACAAAAAAAATTCTTTATCGTGTCTCTACAATAAAGAAAAGTTCGTTATTAAAAAGAACATGAGTAAATAAATTCGTGATAATGAATCGCAATCGAGTTTCCGCTCACCCAAGGGCGACAGATCATTCGCGGCTTCGGGCATCGGCTTGCTGGTGGCCACGATGCTCTGCGGCGCGTACGTCGACGTCTGGCTAGTCGACAAGTTCCTCGCCATCTCCTCGCAGCAAACCGAGAACGAGGCGTCGGTCCCGGCACCGAACGAAAAGCCCTGCTTGCAGCCGGCTCCCATCGAACCCACTACCAACCCGATGTTGCAAGCCTCGCAACAATCCTGAAACGATAAAAACAAATATGTTAATATGCAATATAGTGAACAACTAGTGGGGCGCATGGCATCGTGCCTTAAGGCAAATTGCTGGAACTTCCTGTACAAAAAATATATTTTTTTTAAAAGATTAACATTTTTGAAAAAAATAGATTTTTGAGAAACTATAAATTTTTGTCAAAAATTTACTTTATTTGAAAAAAAAAGACTTTTCGAAAAAAATGTTTTATTTTGAAATATTTTGGAAATTCTGGACTTTTGTTCAAAGCAATCGTACTGCTTTAACTGCATAGAGACGAAATATTGAAGCGCGTAAGAGCCGCTTCGCCTAGACCTCCGAAACCGCTAGACCTGCCTTCATAAAAATGTGACCAATACTGCATCTTGTCAATACAAGTAAAATGTTTTTTGAATGATTAAAATCGGACGCTCCGTTCTCTCAAAAACTGCGTTACCATTTTTGGTACTTTTTACCCCGTATCTTCGAAACGGCTGGACATGCTTATGCCAAAAACTAATCAGCACGTCTTCTTATCAATACAAATCGAATGTTTTTCAAATCGCTTCATCCGTGTTCCCGAAATCGTCGGCGAAAATTTGTATCCGCACACACACACACACATACACACACCCACACACACATACACACACCTACACACACACATACATCCATTTTTTCTAATGTATGCCAAAATGTTCAGTGGGTTTTGAAACGTAAAGATATATAAAAATTTTCATTTTCGATTTTATTGCGATTACTATAACTTGCCCTACGTGAAGTTAAAAATACAAACTCGTGATACATGGCATCGTGTCTTAAGGCAAATTGCTGTAACTTTCAGTACCTAAAATTAATTTTTTTAAAAAAAGCTTTAAAAACATTAATATGAAACCCTTAGAAATATATATACTTATCATTAAAATCTCTATAAAATATCTGATAATCTCATGTCTAATGATCATTTCGAAAATGGCATTTTTTTTTTACTTTTTTACTCGATCTGAGAAACCGCTACACCTCTCTTCCCAAAACATTAACCAGTTATTCATTTTGACAATAAGAGTAAAATGATAATTCAGTTTTTGAGAGAACGGAGCTTCCGATTTCAATAATTCAAAAAACATTTTACTTGTATTGACAAAATGAAGAACTGATCAAATTTTTGGGAGGGCAGGTTTAGCGGTTTCGAGGATCGAGTGAAAAAAAAATCCAAAAAAAGTCATTTGGCGGTCAAAAATGATCATTAGACATATGCACAACAAATTAACAGATATTTTATAGAGATTTTAATACTAAGTACAAATTTTGTTTAGATTTCTATGGATTCCATACCAATGCTTCTCCGTTAGACTGTTACTATGAATTCAAGCTATTTTTTTTTCAAAACTTTCAAAAATCTATTTTTTTTCCAAAGTTTTCAAAGAATTTTAAAGCTTTTTTAAAAAATTTAATTTTCGGTACGGGAAGTTCCTGCAATTTGCCTTAAGGCACGATGCCATGCACCACTAGTTTTATTATTATTGGATGAGAATGTTAAAACAAAGCAAAGCATATGATTGCCTTTAATTCTATTGTTATATGCAGTTGTAATAGATTTCTATTTATTTATATCATATAGGGTAGAGCTGGGCTTAAAGGTCCGCGGGTAAAAAGGTTCACCACCGTTATCTCAAAAACAAGTAAAGTTAAGAATTTTTAACATTAATTTATTTAATTAATTATTTGAAAGTTGAGGGCAAAAGATGTATACCCAACAATCACCTTTATTTTTGAGATGTCGCTTTCGGAAGATAAACTGAAATTTTTGAAAATCCATACCAAAAGTATTTTGTTTCGTTGTTAATTTTTTTGGTTGTAAGCACTGTTATTTAGTTCAAGGTACAAAACCTTGATATAATGTTTAAGTATACTTTATTTATTTGTTTTATAAAATATATAGTAAATTTTAAGTTAGATCCAACAGTTTTTTATATAACATATATAAAAGGGATACATTTAAACCTTTATCCTGGCAGAGGTGTAAACAATAATATATGGTAAATAAATAGGTAAATTAACTAAGAAAGCAATTTTCCAACTCTGTTGATGAATATTTCTGACGAAATACCAGATCAAGATTATTTACAGTGTTATCTCCGTAAAAAATGTAACCATAAAATTTATATTTTGCATTGATTGAATAATGTCGCTATTATTTCGTAAATTCGAAATAAGACATTCGACCTGTTAGCCCCCTGGCCGTCCCATTTTACTCCGCCTATGGGGTAGAAAAGATCAGGTGACAAATTTTTGAAAAACAGGAAAAAAATACATTTCCACAACGATGTTAGCTTGGAGTTTTACTAAACATAATCAGATAATTGTCTGTTTGATATGTATTATTTGTTGTGATATAATTGGATTGGTTTTCATAATATAAATTTCATAATATAATATACGTTCTCAAAGTCAATGTGGACCTTTGTGCCCCGCCCTACCATATACTTAATGTTAAAAGCATAAAGATGATTTGTATGATAATTTTCAATACAAAAAATTAGAATAATAATGAGATTTTATGTAAACATGTTGAAAGTCTTGATGGAAAAAATACTATTAATTAAACACAAGGTAAATTTATATAAAAACTGGTAATTGAAATGAATTTATAAGATAGTGATGTAATTTTTTGTTAGTTGATTACAATTGCGTATATTTGTATAACTGATATATTCGTAAGTAAAAAGCAAATTTTTTAAATTTTTAATAAGCAATTTGTGCAAGCAATAAGCATATTCACTAATATAATCAGAATATTTAAAAAAATATTACTTCTAAAATCAAGATTTTTTTTCAATTTAAGCGTATTCTGTATGAATTTATGCTATGAATAAAATTTAAACAATACCAAAATGTACAACAAAAAAAACAAAGTAAATAATATCAAAATGGGTACAAGGATAAATCCAAATCAAACTTTGTGCACTCAAATTGCTCATGCATGTACATTTATAAAACATTTCATTGTTGTCAATATTTATTAATAATTAAGCACGGTCGATAAAATAATTCATTTTAAAACGCAAATAATAACAAAATGCAAATCAAATACGGACATGAAATGGTGCTAATCATCAATTTTCCGGATTTATGTGTGAAAGGATGCAGTGAATGATAATAATGATTTCTGTATATGCAAAGGCACGTTCCAGTGAAAATCAATGTGTGCATGAGCAAAACCTTTGAATATAAATACAATGTTATATATTTGCATATACAAAACATTTTAAATTGCAAATTAGTAGCAGTTAAAATTTAGATAAGTTTGCGTTTTAACAAACACTGAAACTTCGCATTTTAGTGAGGTCTAAAATCCGATAAAATCTGTATCCTAAAATTCAGTTCAAATATTTTTTTATGTCCCCGTCGCCACAAAAAGCAATATTTTTTCAGGTTGAATTTTTGTACGGTAGTCCTAAAGCCAATAAACTCATTCTGCTGATAATTTAATATGTAAGACTTGTGATTTTTATGTATCACATTAACAAATAAATAGATAATTTGTTGGTATTGGTATTTTGCCTTGAGGCAACTTACATGAACTTCCCGATATGTGTAAATAATAATCGACTTGATCAATAAAAAATAAATTAATTTATGAGTGATTAAAAGTATTCCGAGTTGATTTATTACACATAATTGAAAACGAATGAACACGTTAACTCGGAGTATTTTCTAAAAGCATGTTTTCGAAAATCAATAATTTTTACAATTGAACCAGTTTCCGTAGGACTTTAAAGATTTAGTACGTTCATTAAGACCAAGTACTCTATCGTTATACCAAGTAAATCGTCTAATTTTAATTTTAACAAACGTCAAAAAAAACTACTAATTTTCTCAAACTTTGATAAATTTTTAAAATTAAACTACTTGTTGTAAGGTCGTAATATTTCAGTAAGTTCTATAAGACCATGATATATATCGCCAAACAAAGTTCCATGAAAATCGGCTTAAATTTTTTTTATCAACAGTTAATTACAAGAAAACGGCTCGGTAGATTTTTGCATAAAACTAATCAGTATCATTCGCAACTAATATCTTCCGAACAGTTTTTGATTTTTTAAAATCGATTCAGAATTGCGGGCTAAAACGTGGACGAAATTTTTCACTTTTCTGCGATTTACAAAGAAACGGTTTGGCTGATCGTCGCGTAAATTTGATAAGCGCTAGTCCTCATTGAGATACCTCGAATGGCTTTCAAATTTTTTAAATCGATCCAGCCGTTTTTGAGAAAACGTCGATTTACGGCAAAAAATCTGTTCACATACACACATACTTTTTCTAAATTTGGTCTCATTTGATTTAGAATGGCTTGAAACGTCGAAAAACCATAAAATTGGCGAATGGGATTTTTTGATGAAAACATAAACTTCTCCTACGGGAAGTTAAGTAACAGTTTATCTCATAATGCAATGTTTCCGAAATCATTAGGTTAATTCATCAAGAAGTTAATCTAAAATGTATAACAAAATATTTCGTATCATGCATTCGAAAAGTGATATGCTGTATGCAAAAGTAGTTAATATAAAGTTGCATTTCATAAAATTTTGATTGTAAAATGAATCACATTCTGCAAATTTATTTCAAGCCAGCAGATGGCTCAAAAGCACCAAAGAAATGGGTTGCTTGTAAAGCTCCACTTGAGATAAATATCTAAAATTTGCACATGTTATTGGATCTTGATAAATATTATATATATTTTATAAAAGCAATTTTACGATTATTTGTAGAGTAATAAAATGCAAAGCACTGTATCTTCAGTTTATAACTAACATTATGGAATATCTGTAAACTATATGATTTTGGTTCTATTCAATAAGTCAGTGATTAATTCACTGTCTAAATTTGGCTAATCTTCGTTTTATAGGTAATGGTAATTTTGCCAGTTTTGATAAAACCAGAAAAAAACTAGTGGTGTATGGCATAGTGCCTTAAGGGACGGATTAGAATGTTGGGAGAGCGGGGGAGGAGGTTTATTTGTGAGCTAAAAACTTATATGCACAATTTTTCAGTTCAAATTTTCTAGTTAAAATATATTTAAAAATATATTGGCAATCAAAACATTTTTAAAAATCCGGGACAATCCGGGACAAAACACCTAAAACCGGGACAAATATTGCTTTTACAAAAAGCCGGGACGCAAGACGGAAAATCGGGTCTGTCTCGGCCAATCCGGGATGTATGGTTACCTTACTTAAGGCACGATTGCTGGAACTTCTCGTATTATAATTTAAAAATTTCAAAAAATCTTCATTTTTATTAAACATTAAAAAATAGATTATTGAAAGTTTATTAAAAAAAGACTTTTTTGAAAAATTTGATTTTTAAAATTGTTTAAAAATTCTTAATTTTTTTTTTTCAAAGCAATAAATCAAAGCAAAAATATATTTTCGATTTTTTTGCGATTACAAAAACTCTAATAAACGATAAGAATTTTAGGGTAAAGTTGTTTTAAAAATAAACAATTTGTCCTTTTTAAAAAATAAAAATTAAAACATTTTTTTCGTGAATACATTCACATAAACTTTATCAACAAAAAATCCAAAATTTTATGTTTTATTAGAGTATTTAAATCAATTGTTAATTTTTTTATGAAATTGGCGTAGGTGCACCGATTACTTCCCCCCTAATGACGTATGTTAAGCTTCTCCAGTATTGAAAGTTTTGAAGTAATTTTACTTTCGATTACAGTTATTCAAATATATTACAATTATCAATCGAACCAAAGTTTCATTTCATGTTATTAGCATTATAGATTAGTCTGAGATTCAATCTAGTACTTGATATATTACTATGCCAAGATGTTTTACTGCCAGTGCCATTATGCGTTGAATATTTCATGTCAATGTCAGCACGGGAACATTGTTAAATAAGAATAATTTACACGCTGTTTTAATATTAATAACTATTTTAATATGACGACAAACATTATGTTTTCTTGGTTGTTTAACTATATGTCTAGCTAATATCAAGTGTTACTTTTAGGTTTATTTTTTGCTCAAAATTTTTCAATAATAAAATTATCAAGTAATTTAGTATTTTGCAATCCTGATTAAATGCGCTAACTTTTGATGGTACGCCAATACATTGTAGTACATTTTTTTAAAACAGGGCCTCTGGAAGTCGACTAATTTTAAAATTTTCATTTTATAATTCAACAAAAAGTTTTAATTCTTGAAACCTTGGGGCAATTTCGGTATTTTTTTACTGTGGTCCTAGAGATGTTATTCACAGTTACGGCTCCAAAATTTAAATGAACTAAATTAAATAATTAATTAAAGTTAACCACAATAAAAAAAAAATTGTCATAACTTCACCAAAGCTCTAAGTTGCACTTAAAAGCTCATAATTTCCAAACAACGTAAAATAATTTTTATTTCTAATTTTTTTCAGGACAGTTGAGGTCAATACTATCACCCCGTTTCGGCTTGATGTCCAAGTCTGGGACACCCTGTCTATATATTTGTAAATATATACATGTTTACTTGATATTACTAATGTATTCATGAAGTTAATAGATTGAGTAAAACAACCCACAACACAAAATTAATATCTAGGCTTTTGTATGAGTTAGGATAAAAATGACTTCTATAAAGACAAATATAAAATATTCCTCGACACTATTGTTAGAAGTCAGAAAAACGACAATTACCATTCTACTTATTTTATGCTTTACTGGTATGAATAATTTGTTTAGTAACTTATAATCCAACGTGAAAAAATTGATTTATTATTTATTATTATTCTTTTCACATACAGTAATGTCAACTTTTCATATTTTATTTATTTATGAATCATATATCAATAAATCATACATATACATATTATCCAGTAAAAGGTTACAGAAAGTTATGATATAATAGATTTTCTTGATAATTCTCTATTTGAAAGGAAGGGGATGATAAAAACATTTCTGTTTTAGGGAAAGAGGATAAAAATAATCCTGTCAAAAATGTAGATACAACCATAAAAAACTTGATAAGAAAGCACACCTCGAACATTAATCCTAAGTAATAATCGAAAATGAAAATTTTTATATAACTTTACGTTTCAAAGGTTTCTGAATATTTTGGCATACCTTAGAAAAACGGACGTGTGTATGTGTTTGTGTTAGCGTGTGGATACAAATTTTCGTCGACGATTTCGGGAACACGGGTCAACAGATTTGAATAATTAAAAAAAAACATTCGATTCGTATTGATAAGGAGACGTGCTGATTAATTTTTGGCAAAGGCAGGTCTAGCCGTTTAGAAGATACGGAGCAAAAAGTTCCAAAAACGGTAACTCAGTTTTTAAGAGAACTGACTTGCATTGACAAGATGAAGAACTGATTAAATTTTTCGGAAGGCAGCTCTAGCGCTTTCGGAGATCTAGTAAAAAAAAAAGTGAAAAATATGCCATTTGGCGGTCAAAAGTGATCATTGGAATATGCACATCAAATTATCAGATACTTTATGGAAATTTTAACAATATGTATCAATTTTGTTAACATTTCTATCAGTTCCGTGACATCGTTTGTCCGTTAGACGGCGACGCGGCGCTTACGCGCTTCGATAATTCGTCTCTATGCAGCTAGAGCAGTGCAATTGTTTTGAAAAAAAGTTCAAAATTTCCAAAATATTTCAAAATATTTTTTTTTAAAGTTTTACTAAAAAGTCATTTTTTTTCAGAAATTAAACATTTCTCAAAAATCTATTTTTTTTTTCAAAGTTAAAAAAAAAATCTTTATTTAATCAAAAAATAATTTTTGGTACTGGAAGTTCTAGCAATTTGCCTTAAGGCAGGATGCCATACACCACTAGTTTTCACTTGCAAGTATATTATATTGCTACCTATATTTTCATATAAAAACCGATGTCACTACATGCTGTCCGAGACGGGTATCAAAATTGGAACTTCTGAATAAAAGTCCAAATCTCTAACCAATACCATGATGGAGCATTATAAACTCAATAGCACAAAATTAGTAATCTACCTTATAGAAGTCATCAGCAACACCAGGTACATAACATTCCTTATTCTGTTTAGCTGCCTTTTGTCCTGCTTCGCATTGGGCCGCTCTTCTCCGCCTGGAGCAGCAGATCTCAACAGTGGCCAAGCAAACAGGCTGCTGCTCCAGTGGGACACCTTTAGCAGGAGGTGGGAAAGATTTACATGCCTTTCCAGTGTCCGCCCATTTCTCTCCTAGACTACAGCACAAGTTAAATGTTTCTGCTAAGCATTCTGGAAAGAGGAAATTTATAAATTAATTATCAATAATAGGTGATACATTTTCTTCTCGGAAAATTATTTGTTCAATTTTTCATTTATTGCGTTCTACGTTTTGGTGAACTGCTATAGTTCGACGTACTTTCAATTAATTTTTTTGACGAGAATCACGCGATTGGATTTTGGTTGTGTTTGAATTAGGGAAGTTTTTGGATTGCAAGTTTTCCAAGAAGGGAATATCCCAAACCCCTGAATCAAATAAATCAGAAAAATATTAAAAAACAATATTTATATAAAGGAGCGCCCATTAATCACGTGAGGTTTTTATGGTTTTGACAAAAAAAATCACAAAAGATCACGTGGGAGAGGGAGGTATTACGTGTATTTATTTTTTACCTAATGCATTTAAAAAAATCCAAGTATTTAAAAAAAAAAAATCTCGTAACTAAAAATACACGTGATGTTTGGTGGGAAATGGGGGTAATTTTGAATATCACCACGTATCACCAAAGGGAAGGTGAGGTAATCGAACACGTGATTAATGAACGCCCCCTGAGTGTACTTATATATATATATATATATTATATATATATATATATATTATATTATAAGGTCCACGAGTAAAAAGGTCCACCACCTATATTTCAAAAACAAGTAAAGTTCAGAATTTTTATTAATAATATTTAAAAGTAGAGGAAAAATATGTATAACCATCAACCACCTTGATTCTTAAAGAGAGATAAACAAAAATGTTTAAAAATCCACAACAGGTATTTTATTTCGTTGATAGTTTTTTAAGTTATTAAATAAAAATAAAATTATTTTATTTTTTAAGTATACGTTATTTAATTATTTTATAAGATGTATTGTTAATTTTAAGTTAGATCCTATAGTTCTTTTTATATAACCTCTATGGGGTAAAAAAGACCAACTGAACCATTACCCTGGCAAATGTGTAAACAATAAAATAGTGAATTGAAGTAAATTAAGTTAAAAAAAAAGCAATTTCACAAGAGATAAATTAAATAAATAGTTATTCCAACTCTGCTGATATATCTGACGAATTATCACGGTTATATACTGTGTTGTCCTTATAAAAAAGTAGGTACCTATGAAATTTATATTTACCATTGCTTGAATAATGTTGCTAGTCTTTCGATAAATCCCTTTAAAATTAAAAATAAGACATTTGACCTCTTTCCCCCTGGCGTCCCATTTTACCCGTCTATCGGGTTGAAAAGACAAAATTTGGAAAACAGCAAAAAAAACACATTTCTACAATGATGAATTAGCTGGGAGTTTTAATGAACATAGCCAGATAGTTGTTTGTTTGATATGTATTTTGTTGAGATACAAATGGTTTAGTTTTCACAATATGATTGCTTAAAGTAAAATTAAATCTTACGCCCCGCTCTACCACATATGGTTGAATAAATATCAAAAAAAGCAAATTTTCGTTTTTCGTAAACCTGAATTACTATCCTTTATTTTGTACTATATTTTATTTATATTTATGTTACTATTCACTTATATTACTAGATGTTATATTATTTAGCAGTTGTAACAAATATTGGAATTTAAAAAAAAAATAATAATGATAATAAGCCTGAATTCGATATATTTTTGATAGAACCTTGATGTAATATACCCTACTATACAGCCTACCTAGTAATTATGTATAAACTTCATATTTTCAATTCACGATTGACAAAACATTCCAAATATATATTAATGTGTTAACGTGATAATTAAACATCAATTGATTAGCCTTTCATAGCCGTTTAATCAAATAATGAACACAATTCATTAGCAAGTAATTTAATGCTGACTTTGAGCGCTTCAAAGTAATATTTGTCAAGATACTTCAAGAGAAGTCTGTTAATATAACATTGAGTATAATAATGGACCTTAAAACTGACAAAATTCATGACAATCGCAATATGAGTACTTCTCAAATATATTGCATAAAATATATTACATCATCCACAATCCTGACCTATTAAAAAGAATGCTGTCACATGACCTATCTACATTAACACCTTAGTGATAATTCAGATGAATATTTATTTATTGATTACCAGTTATTTACTTTTTATTTGGCTTCAATTAATGGATCAAAAATTGTAGGAATCAAAAGTCCGATGAATTAGATCCGACCCAGCGATATTCATTACTTATATTTTAATTGATCAACTTTTTAATTATATTTCATTTAGTAAACTAATAATATATACATTTAGTACTAATCAAACAAGTAAGCAATTTAATATTTTCATTAAGAAGATATAAATATTTTATAAACGACTTATTATGTAGTGGCACCTAAAAGTAAACTAGCTGTAAGTGGAATTCTGTCTTAAGGCAATTAGGGCATCGTGCCTTAAGGCAAATGCTAGAACTTCCCGTACCAAAAATTATTATTTTTTTAAAAACGATTAACATTTTTGAAAAAAATTTACTTAAAAAAAATAGATTTTTGAGAAACTATAAATTTGACAAAAAAATAACTTTCTTTGGAAAAAAAAAATTTTATTCGAAAAAAAAAATTTTTTTTTGAGAAAAAAAAATTTTTTTTTGAAAACACAAAAAATTTTTGAAAAAAAATGTTTTCTTCATTTTGACATATTTTGGAAATTCTGAACTTTTTTTCAAAGCAATCGCACTGCTTGAACTGCATAGAGACGAAATGTCAAAGCTCGCAAGTGCCGAGCCGCCGTCTAACGCATAAGCATTGGTACGGAACCCATACAATACAAGCAAAATGTTTTTTGAATTATTCAAATCGGACGCTCCGTTCTCTTAAAAACGGAGGTACCGTTTTTGGCACTTTTTGCCCCGTATCTTCGGAACGGCTAAACCTGCCTTCGCCAAAAACTAATCAGCACGTCTCCTTATCAGTACAAATCGAATGTTTTTTGAATTATTCAAATCGGTTGATCCGTGTTCCCGAAATCGTCGACGAAAATTTGTATCCGCACATACATACACACACACACACATACACACACACACACACACACATACATCCATTTTTTCTAAGGTATGCCAAAATATTCAGAAACCTCTGAAACGTAAAGATATATAAAAATTTTCATTTTCGATTTTTTTGCGATTACTATAACTTGCCCTACGGGAAGTTAATAACCGTGATATACCACTAATATACCTTTGATAACTAACGTGGTGCATGGAATCGTGTCTTAAGGCAAATTGCTGGAACTTCCCGTAGCAAAAACTAAATTGTTAAAAAAAAATTAAATAATTTGCAAACTTTGAAAAAATTAGATTTCTAAGAAATTTAGAAATTTTTGTTATTATGAATGAAATTTTGAAATTTGTATTATGAATTTTTTGAAAATTTTTAACATTTTTTTAAGCAATCGCGCTGCATAACTGATGTGAAGTCGAAATATCAAAGCGCGTAAGCGCCGCGTAGTCTTCTAACATGTAAGTGTTAGAAACATTGATATACGTATAACTCTTATAAATGTACACAAAATTTGTACTTGTTATTAAAATTTTTATAAAATATCTGATAACACAATGCACATAAGTCTAATGTTCATTTTTGACCGTCAAATGACATTATTTTTTACTTTTTTTATTGGATCTCCTGAGTCACTGGATCTGCCTTTACAAAAGTTTTAGCAGTTGTTCATTTTGTCAATACAAGTAAAATGTTTTTTGAATTATTTAAATCGGACGCTCCGTTGTCTCAAAAATTAAAATACCATTTTTGCACTTTTTACCCCGTATCTCTGAAACGGCTAGACCTGCCTTTACCAAAAACTAATCAGGACGTCTCTTTATAAATATGAATCGAATGTTTTTTGAATTATTCAAATCGGTTGATCCGTGTTCGCGAAATCGTCGACAAAAATTTGTATCCGCTCACATATACACACACACATATACATCCATTTTATCTAATTATAAAGTATGCCAAAATGTTTAGAAACCTCTGAAACGTAAAGTTATATGAAAAATTTTATTTTCGCTGTTACAACAAGCCCCTAACTCCCCTACTTATAAAATAATATTTTTTTTGTTTTTACCAAACTACCAAACTAAATATTCGCTCATGTTCGACACAAAAATGTAACTACTATTTGAAAAACCTTACAAGATGTTTCAATAACCATGAAAACAAACTGCAAATAAAATTTATTGAATTCTTTATATTTTTTTATGATATTCTTATGAAGATAAAACAAGACAATTGGCGCCTCTGACTGACGACTTCGTTTAAGTTAATTAGAAACATATACATTTCAATAATGAAGAAATTTTGTAACAATAAAACATGATTTTTTTTTATTCTTAAGACGTGAAATTAGCATTTTATGGCTTCATGTCAAATATCATGGACTTCAATTATCTACTAGCGTGAAAAGCTATATATGATATCATTTTATTTATATATAAAATAAACGTATAAAAAAATAAACGTATGTTTGGTAAGACTTGGATATTGCATATATGATATTTATATATTAATAGTATAATACTTATACACTTTTTCAAAACTTACATGCAAAAATATCATATTTATAAATATATAAATTTCGATTAATTATACTATCAAAAACTATCTTAACTATTATATCTGCTGAATATGTTTGATAAATATGTTTACAAGGATTCTGGTAATGTGTAATATTTTCATCAAATTGCTAGTTTATTATCTTAAATAAAATAATGAAAATATTAATAAAATTAGTGTATTCTCAGACTTTATGACACTTCCGTAATATTGAAATTCTAAAATATATTTTGTCTCTATTCTTCAATTCCATGAAAAAAATGTTTCTTATTTATGAATGATGACATAGTAGAAGCGAAAAATTTTATATTGTCGTATTTCATCTAATAGTATAATATGTATTATTTTTGCTATTTCGTTACACAAACGAAATTACAAACAGAAAATAAGTTTGAAAATTTATTCGTATTCAAAGTTAATATTAACATCCAAACGCAATCTACAATGCAATATATGTAAAGTAAGGTTGATTAAAGCGTACCCTTTATATTTAGAAAATAACCATTAAATAAAAATTTAATTTGTCAATATTTTGTCCTTATATTTAGAAAATTACCATTAAATAAAATTATTTTGTAAGCTTAATTTAGTTGAGAGTTAGGAAAAGTTGATCTTGGACTCAATTCTATATAGTTTTTTAGTAGTATGTTATGTACGACTAAGTCGACTAAACGCCTTAATCATTATATAGGCCATGAAGGTGACAATCTTCATGGCATTGAGTTTTACACGGGTTGGTTGCTAGCTCTGACGGAGAGTTTAATGGAACTAATTGTACACTTCTAAAAGTAAAGTCCGCGAAACAACATGTGTAGTAAATAATAAATATATCTTCTTCCATAATTACTTAGTGACAAATCAGTGATTGCAATAAGAACTGCAACAAATACATAATATACAAACAAATCAGCGTTTAATACAGTCTACAGCTTAAATTATAACCCAACAACCTGAGTTAATCGAAGGAGAGTTTTAATAAATTTTATAACTACGTAACGCAAATACAAGTACATTTCTAAAAAAATAAAAATTTCTATTAAAATTTAAGAAAACAAATTCACGTAACTGTTAATCATAAACCAACTAAATAAAGATTCAGTAAATGGCAAAGATTTTGTTTTATTCCATCTGCACTAAATACTATAACTGCACGAGTTATTTCCATAGGGGATACGATTTAAGCAACTTCATCTTATGTTTGCTTACTTACTGAGAAAATGGATCGACTCATTTGAGTCATCCAAAAAACGGTAAAAGTGACATACTAAATAAAAAAAATCAATAAGTCCAAACTTCCAAAATTTTCCAAAAATTTTAAACTTCCCGAATGTCACATAACACATTATCTGACAAAAGTTAAAAGAAAAATAATTGTGCAAAGAAAAAAGTTGAATAAAAATTGAAATTGCTTATATTGAACATTGAATAATTCAATGCGATTTGATCAAATTCCATCATTTAAAAATAGTTTTAATTTTTAAAAAAATCTGCAAATACCCGCGGATAGTAAGTATCCATTAATATCGTGACTAATCTTAAACGTGCGGTATGTAACTACTCACGAAGAAATTCAAATAAAAAATGATTAGTAAACACAAGTGTAACTTATTTATCTTTAATCAACAATAAATAAATGTATTTGAAAGCTGGCAAAGAAATTAGCAATATGATAATTACATTACCGATCGCGCTGATAAGATATCAGTAATTATGATGCAACACTCATTTCCCCTTCTCGCTTTATCAACTGACCCACTTATTTTAATTTTTATCAAAGACAGGTGCACTAGTTATGCCTCAATTTAGCATTTTTAGATATATTTAAAAGGACTATCTATAGATTTTCTACGCCCAGTAACAAAAAAGCGGAGGCGGGAGTAAAATGGATGCAACGGTGACAAGGAGTTCTAGATTAACATTTCTGTCTAAGTTTTATATCTTCTGCAAATATATTAATTAGAAATATGGTAGAAAAGTCCGCGGTTAAAATCATTATCTCAAAAACAAGCAAATTGTACAAATTTTTTTATTTAAAAGTTATATAGTTTTTTTGTAAGATTTATTGTTATTTTTAAGTTCAAGCTAAATTCATCCGTTTTTTCATACAACCTCTATAAAAGCTTACATATGGGTGGGGTAAAAAAGACCCACTAAATCTTTACATTAGCAAACGCTTAAACAAGAAAAGTAATGGTAAATAAAAAAGTAAATAAAGTTAAATAAAAGCAATTTTACAAAAGTTAAACTACAGTAATAGTTATTCGATCTATACCGATGAATATTTTTTCGAAATACAAGATCAAGATCATATACATTAAAATCTGTGTAAGAAGTGTTCCCATAAAATTAGTATTTCACTTTAGTTAAATAATGTAGCTATTATTTTGTAAAATTCCTTTGTAATTAAAAAAGACGTTGGTTCTGTTTGCCTCCTGGCTATCCCGTCTAACATCTCCCATGGGGAAAAAAGATACAGATGACGAATTTTAAAAAAAATAGTAAAAAAAATATTTCTGTATCAAGGAGTTAATTAGAAACTTCACTGAACATAGTGCGATAATTGTTTATTTCACATGTATTATGTGTTGAGAGATAGCTCATTTGGTTTTTTAGACAGTATAATTAGCTAAAGCCAAATTGAATCTTTGTGTCCCGCTCTACCCTAATAGTAAGAATTTGCATTCTAAAGATTGATTGATGGAAAGGGTTTACATAATATGTCATCATTAACAAAGCGCCTACAAGAAATATAATCTATTAAAATGTGGTCTATTAAAATTAATAGAGAATTATTTTCTGAAATTTGTTGTTATTCCTATGTCATTGGAATACTGAAATGTGCTTTTTCGTTCTAGTTAAGGAAACATACGATTCCTTATTATAACCTATTTTTATTTTAAGATGTCTTATCAATGTGAAAAAAAAACATGAAACCAAAATTAAAAATAAAAGCCGCTATCTTGCAGCCAAAAAGTTTCAATTTCAAACGAAATAAAAGAGCAAAAAGTTTCTTTTCTTTGAAAACAAAAATACAAACTTGAAATGCACATATCTAGGTAGGTACTCTTAAAACAAAAAGAGAGCAAACAGTTTCTTTTCTTTGAAAAATAAAATGCAAAATTTAAATGCATATATATAAGTGCTCCTAAAACAAAAAAGAAAGCAAAAAGTTTCCTTTTTTAAAACAAAAATATAAAATTGAAATGCACATATCTAAATACTACTAAAACAAAGAAAAAAGGACAAAAGTTTCTTTTCTTTGAAACAATAATACAAAATTGAAAGGAACATATCTAAGCGCTCCTAAGACAAAAAACCGCTAAAGGTTTCTATTCTTTGAAAATTAAAATACAAAATTGAAATGCACATATATAGGTGCCACTAACACAAAAAAGAGAGCCAAAAATGTCCTCCTAAAAATATTATTACGAAAATTATAACTGAACTAATTAAATCAAAATATTTTATTTATATTGATTTATATGGACGTAACAATATATATATATATATATATATATATATATGAATGACTATTTATAAAAGAATAAAGCTTGATATCAAGTTGTGCAAAATGCGAATTTAAATCCGCGACTTTGTGAATACAAAACTGTTTACTGCACCACGAACACTCCACTAGAATTAATTTTTAATAATTGGCCAATAATGCAATACGTATATTTTATTACAATGTATAGCCCCGCAAAGAATACTACATATTAAATATATTTTTTTCGTTCCAGGAATATCACACGCAGCATAAAAGGATCAAGGTTATGAGACACTAAAATACTCATTGGAGTTTTAATTTGCAACAGAGCAACGTATTGTGTTACAAGTGCACAGAGGATCAAGTCAGTGCAAAATATTTCGCATTAATTTCGCTCGAATCGACTTTCGTCCGACAGTCGGAGCTAAATTGATTCGCCGCCTAATTGCAGATGCACTAATTACGCGAATTCTCAACACCAGCCGAATTTCAATTTTAATTGCAACAACTTAAGTGCCTTTAATCAATAAATTAAAACCGAGTGCTACATGGGAAGGAAAATAATATAAATAAGTGCTATAAAAAAAAAGTTTGTTTCACTGAACCAAATATATTCATTCAATGACGTAACTGCCATTTTACTGTGAATTTGATATTACGTACAAAATCTACTAAATTTTAACAGCGACGTGTTCTAAAAGCTCTATTTACTATCGTGCATCATAACCTAATATTTTTTCTCGAAAAGTTAACCCAGGGATCTTACATTCTTCTTTTTTACGTTTAGACTATATATATTAGGGTGGTCCTTAATATGGACATTTTTCGAATTTCTTTGCTCCCAAGGGCTCAAATGCTTCCAAACTGATAAAAAAACAATTCTCTGAAAGTTTTAGCTCTTAATATTAACTTTAAGATAGTGCGCAAATCAATCAAACTTTGTATGGAAATAGCACGGAAAAAAATTTGAAAATTAAAAAAAATTTTTTTAGGTATAACTTAGCGACAAATGAATTAAAAGTGAAAATTCGTGTCAACTTTTATTGAAAATTCGACGCTCTGCAAAACAGGTTTTTTAACATTTTTTTGTAGAGCGTCGAATTTTGAATAAAACTCATTCATTTGCACGCTAAATTTCATTTTTGAAATTTTTGAAAATTTTTCCATGCTATTTCCATACAAAACTTTGACTGAATAGCGCACTATCTAAAAGACAATATTAAGAGCTAAAACTATCAGAGAATTGTTTTTTATCAATTTGGAACCCTTTTGAGCCCTTGGGAGCAAGGAAATTCGAAAATGTCCTTATTAAGGACCACCCTAATATATATATAATATATATATGTAATATATATATATATATATATATATATATATTATATATATATATATCTAACAGTGTTGGGAAATTGATGTTGCAGCAATGCCCATGAAAAGAGATTTTCACTTAAGGGAGGAGCCTAATTTAGAGCCTTCCAAAAATCGCTTGTTTTAAGGAATTTTTAGGAAAAGAAATAAATATTTAATTAAAACGAAGCTTTCAAGTTTTATTGTTATATATTTCAACATTCTTTTAAAAATTTTTCATTAAAATATATGTCATAATATGCAGGGTACAAGCATTTTGCCAAGGCACCACGAGCATGCATGTGTCGTTTGACGGAAAAGATGCAGGCCACAATTCCCATCCAAAACAAAAAAAACAAATTTATATTTTTAATAGTATAGATTCTAGTTAAACCTTAATTTTTGTTAAAAAAATAAGAAATTCACAAATTTTTCGCAACTTAAAAGAAATCATGTTTTTTGATCATTGTGAGGGTCATTTATAACTTTTTTGAGGTTTTTAGGTTCAACTAGAAGAGAATTTAATCGTGAATACAATTAATTTTGTCTCGTTTCGATAGGATTTCAGTTTTTTGGTATCTTTCCCACCAATAGGTAAAATCGTAAAATGAAAAACCGAGAAATCGCTCGTCAAAGTTTTCATTCCGCTCGTATACATGCTCACTATTTCTTCTAAAAATAATTTGAATTTGTTTCTGAAATTTTAGGGATATATTCTTGGCTAGTTTCGAATGACATTTTTGCAGAAAAAAAACGATTTATTTAAGCCTCTAAAACAGGCTTCCCCCTTGACGACATTTAAAATCTAAAATCTCGAGTGGAAATTTAATATTATACTGCTTGATATCGAGCTAACTGAAGTTGGAACCCGAGACGTATGCTAGCCTACATTCTTAACCATTACACCAGAACGAACCCAATCAACTACATCGAAATTGTTGTAAGTGAATTATCACTTTAATCTACTATTACATAGATTTCAATGAATTGATACCAACAATGGTGGCACAACTTGTAAGTTAAAAAGTTTTAAATAACAGCTCTTCAATGAATTTTATATCTAAAGATATTATAAACTAGTTGTAAGTGGCATTTTGCCTTAGAGCAAGTTGCATGAACTTTTTTGAGAAAACGTCGATGTAAGGTTGAAAATCAGCTCACATACACACATAATTTTTTCCTTTTGGCCTCATTCGATTCAGAATGACTTAAAACGTCGAGAAAACATCAAATTAGCAAATCGAATTTTTTGGCGAAAACAAACTTCTCCTTCAGGAAGGAATAAAATCATAAAGTTATTTCTAGCTTTGTAATAGTAATTTTATTCTCACACCATTTGCAATACAAAGCTGTAATTTTAGTATTAATTTGATTTTACACGATGTATGATATCATACAAACACTTTATACATTAGTAAACAGATACTTATACTGAAATGAGAGAATGAGATTTTTATATTGAATTTTAAATTTAAAAGTAAGGTAATCTTAGGAGGTCCGTGTGAGTAACAATTACCAAAAAATACATAAAATACAAATTGAAAGATAAATTATAGTATGTTTATGGATACAAGAAAAAAATTAAACTACATCTACAATGTTATTCAAACAACTTACTGCAAAATATTGTTAATGTAAACAATTACGAACATGATATAAAAAATGATCATTGTGAATTTTGTGAGCAGCGCATTCAACAATTTATAGCAATATTATGAAATAAAAATGAGTAATTGAATCAAGCATAAAATATAAGTAAATGTCAATAATTATATCTGAAAATTAAAGCCATGAATTTGCCACCCGTGGTCCAATAATATTTTAGTATGTTTATTTCAGGCCAAAAATGTATCGACAGACAATGTTTCATCAAAATTGACACAAAAGTTACGAAAGAAACGGTCGGCCGATCTTCA